>NC_069500.1:1342526978-1342826978 GCF_027579735.1 Bombina bombina | reverse complement strand
ACCTGTCCGCCTGCTCTGAGCAGACGGACACACATCACGACAATACAACCCGATCGAGTACGATTGGGTTGATTGACACCCCCCTGCTGGTGGCCTATTGGCCGCGAGTCTGCAGGGGGCGGCGTTGCACCAGCAGCTTTTGTGAGCTGCTGGTGCAATGATGAATACGGCGAGCGTATTGCTCGCCGTATTCAGCGAGGTCTGGCGGACCTGATCCGCACTGTCGGATCAGGTCCGTCAGACTTTCATAACTAGAGGCCTTAGAGAGCTTTTATGCAGCATTTTATAAATCAGTTTTCTTTTTTATAATTCTTTTCACTCTGTTTCCCATTCTCTCAAGCCTGATATATATATAATATATAGGAGCATGGATATAAATTTGCAGAATTAATTTATTTTAATTTTTTTCTTATTTTGTTTTTTTGCAATTATGTCTCAAACTGAACCTGCCTCTGATGTTACCATAGGATTTGCACTGCCTAAACAGGTATTTAACAAAGCTAAGTATGTTGTAATTAAGCTGATCTAAATTATTCAGATCTATTATGTGGTTCTTGTTTAACAAATTGTTAAATATATATATGAGTACAAATACACACGCTGTTATTCCATCTCAGTCTAAATGTACATAGCATTAGTGCAGAAATGTAAGATGTTATTGTTACTGCTATTTTGCCTTCAAATAAAAAAAATAAATAGGTTTTTGCAACATTTTCCTAAACTTAGTGAAAGTTCTGACCTTCAGCATACTGACGTATCCTCTACTGACTGGGTCTCTGATTCAGAGGATGAATCGTCAGAGACTGATATAGACACATCTTTTTTATTTAAGTTAGAATATATGCGTTCTCTCTTAAAGGAAGTTTTGTTTACTTTGGGTATTGAGGAGTCTAAATCTCCTGATGATAAAGCTAGTAATTGTTTAAATTCTGTATTTAAGACTACTGTTATTACTACTGAAGTATTCCCTATTCCTGACACTATCTCTAATGTGATTTCTAAAGAATGGTCTAAGCCTGGTACCTATTTTAACCCTTCTTCTAGGTTTAAGAAATTGTATACTTTACCTGTAGCCAAGGATCCTTTAGATAGGAAGCTTGAATCTTATCTAAGAAGGACATATTTACATTCTGTCTATATTCTTAGACCTGTTATATCTATATCTATATCTCTTTTTGGTTGGACAGTTTAGCACAGCAGTTGTCTTCAGATTCTGAATTATCTAACATTATTGTTTTACTTCAACATGCAAATATTTTTATTTGTGATGCTATATTTGATGTTAGGAAGATCAATGTCAAATCCATATCTTTAGCCATTCTAACTAGAAGAGCTTTATGGCTTAAATCTTGAAATGCTGACATGGTGTAAAAACTATTTTATTAGCTCTCTCTTTTCAAGGTAAAAATCTTTTTGGTAATTGGATTCTATTATCTCCACTGTTACTGGGGGTAAGGGAGTTTTTTCTGCTCCAAGACAAGAAATCTAAGGGTAAATATAAAGCTCCCAATCGTTTTCGTTCCTTTTATCAGAATAGAGAACAGAAAACCACTCCTTTCCCTAAGGCCTCTGGCTCTAATTGTAGACCATCTCCGAATTGGAATAAATCTAAGCCTTATCAGAAACCAAATCCTGACCCTAAACCTATATGAAGGTGAGGCTCACAAGCCAGTCCTTCTGGTAGGGGGCAGACTAAAGCTATTTCAAAGAGTTTGGACAGACTCTGTCCAAAATCAGTAGATTCAGAAAATAATTTCTTTGGGGTGTTGAATAGGATTCAAAATAAGACTTCCTTTGGGAAGATTCTTTCTTACCCATGTAACTAAAAACCCAGTAAAAGCTCAAGATTTTCTGAAATGTGTTTCAGATCTAGAACTTTTAGGGGTAATTTTTTCCAGTTCCACAGCAGGAACAAGGATTGGGGTTTCTTTCATGTAATTGGCAAGAGTCCACGAGCTAGTGACGTATGGGATATACATTCCTACCAGGAGGGGCAAAGTTTCCCAAACCTCAAAATGCCTATAAATACACCCCTCACCATACCCACAATTCAGTTTTACAAACTTTGCCTCCCATGGAGGTGGTGAAGTAAGTTTGTGCTAGATTCTACGTTGATATGCGCTTCACAGCAGGCTGGAGCCCGGTTTTCCTCTCAGAGTGCATTCAATGTCAGAGGGATGTGAAGAGAGTATTGCTTATTTGAATACAATGGTCTTCCTCTAGGGGATCTATTTCATAGGTTCTCTGTTATCGGTCGTAGAGATTTCTTCTCCTACCTCCCTTTTCAGATCGATGATATACTCTTATATACCATTACCTCTACTGATTCTCGTTTCAGTACTGGTTTGGCTATCTACTATATGTAGATGAGTGTCTTAGGGTAACTAAGTCTTATTTTATTTATGACACTCTAAGCTATGGTTGGGCACTTTATATGTAAAGTTCTAAATATATGTTTTTAAACTTATATTTGCCATGATTCAGGATAATCAGTATTCCTTCATTCAGACTGTCAGTTTCATTATTTGGGATAATGCATATGAATAAATAATTTTTTCTTACCTTAAGAATTTTCAATTGATTTTTTTCCCTGCGGGCTGTTAGGCTCGGGGGGGGGCAGAAAATGCTTCAATTTATTGCGTCATTCTTGGCGCAAACTTTTTTGGCGCCATAGTTGATGCCGGAAGTTTGTTCATGGTTGCATAATTTTTTGACGTATGTGTGTTACAGACGTTTTTTTTGCGCCAAAAAATGTGGGCATCGTTTTTGATGTCAGAGGATGTTGCGTCATACTTGGCGACAAAAAATATGGGCGTTGTACTTGGCGCCAATAATGTGGGCATCTTACTTGGTGCCAAAAAATGTGGGCGTCATACTTGTCTCCACCTTTTTTTCACATTATTTAAGTTTCACTTTTTTATTGCTTTTGTTTGCTAGAGGCTTGTTTATTTTGCATCTTTTCCCATTCCTGAAACTTTCATTTAAGGAATTTGATAATTTTGCTTTATATGTTGTTTTTTCTATTACATATTGCAAGATGTCACAACCTGACCCTGGATCAGAATCTACTTCTGGAAAGACGCTGCCTGATGCTGGTTCTACCAAAGTTAAGTGCATCTGTTGTAAACTTTTAGTAACTGTTCCTCCGGCTGTAGTTTGTATTAGTTGTCATGATAAGCTTTCTAACGCAGATAGTGTCTCCATTAGTAATAATCCTTTACCTGTTGTTTTTCCTTCAACATCTAATGTTCAGGATGTCCCTATTAATGTAAAAGAATTTGTTTCTAATTCTATTAGGAAGGCTCTGTCTGTTATTTCTCCTTCCAGTAAACGTAAAAGGTCTTTTAAAACTTCTCATATTTCAGATGAGTTTTTAAGTGACCGCCATCATTCTGACTTATCTGTTTCTGATGAGGATCTATCTGGTTCAGAAGATTCTGCTTCAGATATTGACACTGATACATTTTCATATTTATTTAAGATGGAGTTTATTCGTTCTTTACTTAAAGAAGTGTTGATTGCATTAGATATGGAGGAGTCTAGTCCTCTTGATACTAAATCTACTAAGCGTTTAAATTCAGTTTTTAAACCTCATGTAGTTATTCCAGAAGGTTTTCCAGTTCCTAATGCTATTTCAGAAGTAATGTCTAGGGAATGGAATAGTCTGGGTACTTCATTTACTCCTTCTCCAAGGTTTAAGAAATTGTACCCTGTGCCATCTGATAGATTAGAATTTTGGGATAAAATCCCTAAAGTTGATGGGGCTATCTCTACTCTTGCTAAACGTACTACTATTCCTACAGCGGATAGGACTTCCTTTAAGGATCCTTTAGATAGGAAGCTTGAATCCTTTCTAAGGAGAGCTTATTTATGTTCAGGTAATCTTCTTAGACCTGCTATTTCTTTGGCTGATGTTGCTGCAGCTTCCACTTTCTGGTTGGAGGCTTTAGTGCAACAAGTGTCAGACCATAATGCTTATAGCATTGTTAAACTTCTTCAAAATGCTAATAACTTTATTTGTGATGCCATTTTTGATATCATTAGAATTGATGTCAGGTATATGTCTTTAGCTATTTTAGCTAGAAGAGATTAATGGCTTAAATCTTGGAATGCAGATATGACTTCTAAGTCAACTTTGCTTTCTCTTTCTTTCCAAGGTAATACATTATTTGGTTCACAGTTGGATTCTATAATTTCAACTGTTACTGGGGGGAAAGGAACCTTTTGGCCTCAGGACAAAAAATCTAAAGGTAAATATAGGGCTGCTAATCGTTTTCATTCCTTTCGTCAGAATAAGGAACAAAAGCCTGACCCTTCCCCTAAAGGAACGGTTTCCGTTTGGAAACCTTCTCCAGTCTGGAATAAATCCAAGCCTTTTAGAAAGTCAAAACCAGCTCCCAAATCCGCGTGAAGGTGCGGCCCTCATTCCAGCACAGCTGGTAGGGGGCAGGTTACGATTTTTCAAAGATATTTGGATCAATTCGATTCAGTCTTTGGATTCAGAACATGGTTTCACAAGGGTACAGAATAGGTTTCAAAGTAAGGCCGCCTGTGAGAAGATTTTTTCTCTCACGCATTCCAGTAAACCCAGTGAAGGCTCAGGCGTTTCTGAAATGTGTTTCAGGCCTAGAGTTGGCTGGGGTAATTGTGCCAGTTCCAGTTTTGGAACGGGGTCTTGGGTTTTACTTAAATCTATTCATTGTACCAAAGAAGGAGAATTCCTTCAGACCAGTTCTGGATCTAAAAATATTGAATCATTATGTAAGGATACCAACATTCAAAATGGTGACTATAAGGACTATTCTGCCTTTTGTTCAGCAAGGGCATTATATGTCTACAATAGACTTACAGGATGAGTATCTTCATATTCCAATTCATCCAGATCACTATCAGTTCCTGAGATTCTCTTTTCTAGACAAGCATTACCAGTTTGTTGCTCTTCCATTTGGCCTAGCAACAGCTCCAAGGATCTTTTCAAAGGTTCTCGGTGCCCTTCTCTCTGTAATCAGAGAACAGGGTATTGCGGTATTTCCTTATTTGGACGATATCTTGGTACTTGCTCAGTCTTTACATTCTGCAGAATCTCATACGAATCAACTTGTGTTGTTTCTTCAAAGACATGGTTGGAGGATCAATTTACCAAAGAGTTCATTGATTCCTCAGACAAAGGTAACCTTTTTGGGCTTTCAAATAGATTCAGTGTCCATGACTTTGTCTATAACAGAAAAGAGATGTCTGAAGTTGGTTTCAGCTTGTCGAAGCCTTCAGTCTCAATCATTCCCTTCGGTAGCTTTGTGCATGGAAATTCTATGTCTCATGACTGCTGCATCGGACGCGATCCCCTTTGCTCGCTTTCACATGAGACCTCTCCAGCTTTGTATGCTTAACCAGTGGTGCAGGGATTATACAAGCTCCGTGTGATTTTCAGAGCTCTTCAGTACTGGCCTCTTCTGAAGAAAGAATCGTTTATTTGTTTTCAGACAGACAATGTCACAACCGTGGCGTATGTCAATCATCAAGGTGGGACTCACAGTCCTCAGGCTATGAAAGAAGTATCTCGGATACTTGTATGGGCGGAATCCAGCTCCTGTCTAATCTCTGCGGTTCATATCCCAGGTGTAGACAATTGGGAAGCGGATTATCTCAGTCGCCAGACGTTACATCCGGGCGAATGGTCTCTTCACCCAGAGGTATTTCTTCAGATTGTTCAAATATGGGGACTTCCAGAAATAGATCTGATGGCCTCTCATCTAAACAAGAAACTTCCCAGGTATCTGTCCAGATCCAGGGATCCTCAGGCGGAAGCAGTGGACGAGCTGTCGCTTCCTTGGAATTATCAACCTGCTTATATCTTTCCGCCTCTAGTTCTTCTTCCAAAAGTGATTTCCAAAATTCTAATGCAACGTTCGTTTGTATTGCTCGTGGCTCCAGCATGGCCTCACAGGTTTTGGTATGCGGATCTCGTTCGGATGGCAAGTTGCCAACCTTGGACACTTCCGTTAAGGCCAGACCTTCTATCTCAAGGCCCTTTTTTCCATCAGGATATCAAATCATTAAATTTGAAGGTATGGAGATTGAACGCTTGATTCTTAGTCATAGAGGTTTCTCTGACTCAGTGATTAATACTACAGGCTCGTAAATCTGTGTCTAGAAAGATTTATTATTGAGTCTGGAAGACTTACATTTCTTGGTGTTCTTCTCATAAATTCTCTTGGCATTCTTTTAGAATTCCTAGAATTTTACAGTTTCTTCAGGATGGTTTGGATAAGGGTTTGTCTGCAAGCTCTTTGAAAGGTCAAATCTCTGCTCTTTCTGTTCTTTTCACAGAAAGATTGCTAATCATCCTGATATTCATTGTTTTGTACAGGCTTTGGTTCGTATCAAGCCTGTCATTAAGTCAATTTCTCCTCCTTGGAGTCTTAATTTGGTTCTGAGGGCTTTACAGGCTCCTCCATTTGAACCCATGCATTCTCTGGATATTAAATTACTTTCTTGGAAAGTGTTGTTCCTTTTAGCCATCTCTTCTGCTAGAAGAGTTTCTGAGTTATCTGCTCTTTCTTGTGAATCTCCTTTTCTGATATTTCATCAGGATAAGGCAGTGTTGCGGACTTCATTTCAATTTTTACCTAAGGTTGTGAATTCTAACAACATTAGTAGAGAGATTGTTGTCCTTTCATTATGTCCTAATCCTAAGAATTCTCTGGAGAAATCTTTACATTCTTTGGATGTAGTAAGAGCTTTGAAATATTATGTTGAAGCTACTAAAGGTTTTAGAAAGACTTCTAGTCTATTTGTTATCTTTTCTGGTTCCAGGAAAGGTCAGAAAGCTTCTGCCATTTCTTTGGCATCTTGGTTAAAATCTTTGATTCATCATGCTTATGTAGAGTCGGGTAAGTCCCCGCCTCAAAGGATTACAGCTCATTCTACTAGGTCAGTTTCTACTTCCTGGGCTTTTAGGAATGAAGCTTCTGTTGATCAAATTTGCAAAGCAGCAACTTGGTCTTCTTTGCATACTTTTACTAAATTCTACCATTTTTATGTTTTCTCTTCCTCAGAAGCAGTTTTTGGTAGAAAAGTACTTCAGGCAGCTGTTTCAGTTTGATTCTGCTGCTTATTATTTCATTTTTTTGATTTGGGTTGTGGATTATTTTTTCAGTGGAATTGGCTGTCTTTATTTTATCCCTCCCTCCCTCTCTAGTGACTCTTGAGTGGAAGTTCCACATCTTGGGTATCTGCTATCCCATACGTCACTAGCTCATGGACTCTTGCTAATTACATGAAAGAAAACATAATTTATGTAAGAACTTACCTGATAAATTCATTTCTTTCATATTAGCAAGAGTCCATGAGGCCCACCCTTTTTTGTGGTGGTTATGATTTTTTTGTATAAAGCACAATTATTCCAATTCCTTATTTTTTGATGCTTTCGCTCCTTTCTTATCACCTCACTTCTTGGCTATTCGTTAAACTGAATTGTGGATGTGGTGAGGGGTGTATTTATAGGCATTTTAAGGTTTGGGAAACTTTGCCCCTCCTGGTAGGAATGTATATCCCATACGTCACTAGCTCATGGACTCTTGCTAATATGAAAGAAATGAATTTATCAGGTAAGTTCTTACATAAATTATGCTTTTTATTCAAATCTATTCATTGTACCTATAAAGGAAACTTATTTCAAACCTATTTTGGATCTGTAAACTTTAAATGGTTTTGTAAGAGTCCCAACTTTCAAGATGGTGACTATAAAGACTATTCTGCCTTTTGTTCAGCAAGGTCACTTCATATCCACAATAGACTTAAAGGATGCTTACCTTCACAAATCCGATTAATCCAGATCACTATCGTTTTCTGAGATTCTCTTTTCTAAACAAGCATTACTAATTCGTCGCTCTTCCGTCTGGCCTTGCAACAGCACCAAGAATATTCTTAATAGTTTTAGGTGCCCTTCTATCTGTAATCAGAGAGCAGGGTGTTGCAGTGTTTCCTTATTTGGACAATATCTTGGTACTAGCTCAATAGATTTCCAGATAGATTCAGTGTCCATGACTCTATCCCTAACAGAAAAGATCTCTAATACTTTCTTGGGCAGAATCCAATTCTTGTCTAATCATTACGATTCATATACCAAGTGTAGACAATTTGGAAGCGGATTATCTCAGCCTTCAGATTCTGCATCCTGGTAGTAGTCTCTCCATCCAGATGTGTTCTACCAGATTGTGCAGAAGTAGGGTCCTCCAGACATAGATCTGATGACCTCTCATCTAAACAAGAAACTTCCCAGATACCTCTCCAGGTCCAGGGATCCTCATGCGGAAATAATGAATGCTCTAGCAGTTCAATGGTTTTACCAACCTGCTTACATTTTTTCACCTCTGGGAGTGTTCTCAAAGATCATAATGGAACAATCTTATGTGTTTCTGATAGCACCAGCATGGCCTCACAGGTTCTGGTATGCGGACCTTGTCCAAATGTCCAGTTGCCAGCCTTGGTCACTTCCTATAAGACCAGACCTTCTGTCTCAAGGCTCAGTTTTCCATCAGGATCTTAAATCTCTAAATTTGAAGGCATGGAAATTGAACGCTTAGTTCTTAGTCATAGACGTTTCTCTGACTCAGTAATTAACACTATGATACAGGCTTGTCAGTCTGTTTTAAGTAAGATTTATCATAGGGTTTGGAAAACCTATATTTCATTGTGTTCCACTCATAATTATTCTTGGCATTCATTTATAATTCCCTGGATTTTACATTTTCTTCAGGATGGTTTTGCTAAAGGTTTGTCTGCAAATACTTTGAAAGGACAAATCTCTGCTCTTTCTGTCTTATTTTATAGAAAGATTGCTAAGCTTCCTGATATTCACTGTTTTGTTCAGGCTTTGATTCGTATCAAGCCTGTTATTTAATCAATTTCTTCTCCTTGGAGTCTCAATTTGGTTTTAAAGATTTTGCAGGTTTCTTCTTTTGAGCCTATGCATTCTTTGAATATTAAATTACTTTCTTGGTAAGTTTTATTTCTTTTGGCTATCTCTTCTGCTAGAAGAGTTTCTGAATTGTCTGCTCTCTCCCTTGCGAGTCTCCTTATCTGATTTTCTATCAAGATAAAGCTGTTTTGATGACTTCGTTTACATTTTTGCAAAAGGTTGTGAATTCTAACAACATCAATAGGGAAATTTTTTTACTTTCTTGTGTCCTAATCCTAAGAATACTCTTGAAAGGTCTTTACATTCTTTGGATGTGGTAAGAGCTTTGAAATATTATGTTGAGGCTACTAAAGATTTCAGATTTATTGTTTCTGGTTCCAGAAAAGGTTAGACAGTCTTTGCCATTTCCTTGGCATCTTGGTTGAAGCTTTTGATTCACAAAGCCTATTTGGAGGCGGGGCAGTCTCCGCCTCAGCGTATTACAGCTTATTCTACTAGATTAGCCGCCACATCTTGGACTTTCAAGAACGAAACTTCAGTTGATCAAATTTGCAAAGCAACAACTTGATCTTCTTTGCATACATTTACTAAATTTTACCATTTTGTTGTGTTTGCTTCTTGGAAGCAGCCTTTGGTAGAAAGGTTCTTCAGGCAGCTGTCTCAGTTTGATTCTAGTGCCTATGATTTGAAGTTTTTTTTTATTTTTTACGAAAAATTAAATTTTTTTTGGATTTAATTTCTCAGCGAAAATAGCTCTTTTTATTTTATCCCTCCCTCTCTAGTGACTTGTGGACTTCCACATCTTGGGTATTATATCCCATACATCACTAGCTCATGGACTCTTGCCACTTACATGAAAGAAAACATAATTTATGTAAGAACTTACCTGATAAATTAATTTCTTTCATAGTGGCAAAGAGCCCATAAGACCGATCCTATTTTTTTGTGGTTATGATTTTTTGTATAAGGCACATTATTTTTCCAGTTCCTTTTTATTCCTTTTTTTACACCTCACTACTTGGCTATACGTTAAACTGAGGTATGAGTGAGGTGGCAGGTATATTTATAGGCATTTTGAGGTTTAGGAAACTTTGCCCCCTCCTGGCATGAATGTATATCCCATAAGCTCATGGACTCTTGCCACTATGAAAGAAATGAATTTATCAGTTAAGTTCTTACATAAATTAGATTTTCTTGGACTTTAACAGATGAAAAATAAAAGATTAGCTTTAGAAAAATGTGCTTGTTCATGGACAGTAATGAAATGGTATAAATAAAGTTGGGAAAAACCTGAATAACTGTGACATCGATGACTGTTAGTTAACAACAGTCTGATGCTTATCACGCCGTTCTTGATGCACAAGTTTTTGACTTTTCTTTTATAAATAAGGGCATCATATGTGGATCGGTGTCAGCGATGTCTGCCGAGCGTATTGAAGCCGGCGAATGATAATTTGATAAATATCCCCCATAGTCTTTAAATATTTGGACCTGACTGGTAAATATGCAAAGCATGCAGCTACCTACAGGCAGGACCGGACTGGGAAATCAGACTGGCCATGGAAATTTTTTTAACTGGCCCTAACCCCCCGGCCCAACCTCCCCAATCCAGCCCAGCTTCCACCTCTTTACCTTGCCTGCCAATGTAGTCCACAATTCTAAGTGGGCCACTTATCTGTTCCCTCACCCTTGGCAGGAGCAGCCTTGAATAAATGCGCTACGCATGTGCACACGTCTCGCTCTGTGACCTCCATAACCAAAGGATGTGGCCCTGAGGTGTGAAAATTCACAGTATCCCTGTGGGCCAATCTAGCACTTCCTTGGGGGAATTTTCTTTGACATAAGCCAGGTTAGTAACTTTATAGTTCAATAGCAAAACATGTTTTTTGTCTTAAAGTGAAGGTAAACTTTGATGAATGAAAGCCCGTTTTTTATAAATACTATTAAAAACAGGGGCACTTTCATTCATCAAAGTTTACAAAGCTTCCGTTTTGATTAAAAACTTACCTCTCTTCATTGCACAGCCAGAGCAGCTTCCCCCACTCGGAGATCCTCTCTTCACACTTCAACAATGACTAATCCAGCTTCCTCCAATCACGGCTTTCCCCCAGAGTAGTCATTGCCTGAGGCCATGCCATGATTGGAGGAAGCTGGATTAGTCATTGATGACGTGTGAAGAGAGGATCTCCAGGTGGGGGAAGGTGCTCTGGCTGTGAAAAAAACAAAGGTAAGTTTTTTAATCAAAACTTCTGCTTTCTAAACTTTGATGAATGAAAGTGCCCCTGTTTTTAATAGTATTTTTAAAAAATGAGCTTTCATTCACCAAAGTTTACCTTCACTTTAAAATATTCTACAAAAGGTTTCCAATGGGCCAGATTGACATTTAGAGGCCTATTTATCAAATGTCTGTCGGACCTGATCTGACAGTGCAGATCAGGTCCGACAGATATCGCTGAATGCAGAGAGCAATATGCTCTCTGTATTTAGCATTGCACCAGCAGCTCTTGTGAGCTGCTAGTGCAACGCCGCCCCCTACAGACTCGCGGCCAATCGGCCACCAGCAGGGAGGTGCCAATCAACCCGATCGTACTCGATTGGGTTGAATTGTGGCGATCTCTGTTCGCCTGCTCAGAGCAGGCGGACAGGTTATGGAGCAGTGGTCTTTAGACCGCTACTTCATAACTGCTGTTTGTGGCGAGCCTGCAGGCTCGCCAGAAACACGGACCCTCAAGCTCCGTTCAGAGTTTGATAAATGGGCCTCTATGTATTGATTTGGGGTTGCTAGGATACTAAATTACACTATTTGAACCTAATGCTAAAGTGTTGGTCCTTTCTGGGTCTCTGTTTTGTGCATTACAATGTGCTGTAGTATTCTTTTGTTGCCAGGAAGTTAATGAACGGTGCTCGATATATAGGTACAAATCCCCAATTCCATATTTCCAAAATCCAAACTTATTCTGAAATACAAACTTTTTAATTATTATATGTTTTTTAAATAAAATGTTAAAAAATTTAAATTTCCCCTGCTCTTAAGTCACAATTATTTTTTGTGTTGTAACATGAACATAATAGTCTATATTTATTATATATTATATTATTATATATAACAAAAGCATTGTACTATCTTTCTGATGGTACTATGTATACAAAAGTGTTAAAAATGATATAAAACTACCTTTAGGTTGCTTGTATACATTGTATTACGACATTTACATATTGCCTAAATTACCTGATATTGTTGTTTACATTTGGTCTCCTACCCTCTCCAAACTGTCCCATTTTACAGATGCAAGTATTTAAAAATCCAAACTTTCTCCAACATTGGTGTGTCCGGTCCACGGCGTCATCCTTACTTGTGGGATATTCTCTTCCCCAACAGGAAATGGCAAAGAGTCCCAGCAAAGCTGGTCACATGATCCCTCCTAGGCTCCGCCCACCCCAGTCATTCTCTTTGCCGTTGCACAGGCAACATCTCCACGGAGATGGTTAAGAGTTTTTTGGTGTTTAAATGTAGTTTTATTCTTCTATCAAGTGTTTGTTATTTTAAAATAGTGCTGGTATGTACTATTTACTCTGAAACAGAAAAGGATGAAGATTTCTGTTTGTAAGAGGAAGATGATTTTAGCAGACAGTAACTAAAATCGATTGCTGTTTCCACACAGGACTGTTGAGATGAAGTAACTTCAGTTGGGGGAAACAGTTAGCAGACTTTTCTGCTTAAGGTATGACTAGCCATATTTCTAACAAGACCAAGTAATGCTGGAAGGCTGTCATTTCCCCTCATGGGGACCGGTAAGCCATTTTCTTAGTTAAACATAAAAGAATAAAGGGCTTCAAAAAGGGCTTAAAAACTGGTAGACATTTTTCTGGGCTAAAACGATTGCTTTACTAGGCATATTATGCAGATTCTAACTAATAATTGGTATTATAATCTTGGGGAACATTTAAAAAAACGGCAGGCACTGTGTTGGACACCTTTTTCAGATGGGGGCTTTTTCTAGTTGTAGACAGAGCCTCATTTTCGCGCCATTAATGCGCAGTTGTTTTTGGAGAGCAAGGCATGCAGATGCATGTGTCAGGAGCTAAGAATCACTGAAAAGGCTTATAGAAGGCGTCATTTGGTATCGTATTCCCCTCTGGGCTTGGTTGGGTCTCAGCAAAGCATATAGCTGGGACTGTATAGGGGTTAAATGTAAAAACGGCTCCGGTTCCGTTAATTTAAGGGTTAAAGCTCTGAAATTTGGTGTGCAATACTTTTAATGCTTTAAGACACTGTGGTGAAATTTTGGTGAATTTTGAACAATTCCTACATACTTTTCTTTCATGTAATTAGCAAGAGTCCATGAGCTAGTGACGTATGGGATATACATTCCTACCAGGAGGGGCAAAGTTTCCCAAACCTTAAAATGCCTATAAATACACCCCTCACCACACCCACAATTCAGTTTTACAAACTTTGCCTCCTATGGAGGTGGTGAAGTAAGTTTGTGCTAGATTCTACGTTGATATGCGCTCCGCAGCAAGTTGGGGCCCGGTTTTCCTCTCAGCGTGCAGTGAATATCAGAGGGATGTGAGGAGAGTATTGCCTATTTGAATGCAGTGATCTCCTTCTACGGGGTCTATTTCATAGGTTCTCTGTTATCGGTCGTAGAGATTCATCTCTTACCTCCCTTTTCAGATCGACGATATACTCTTATATATACCATTACCTCTGCTGATTCTCGTTTCAGTACTGGTTTAGCTTTCTACTACATGTAGATGAGTGTCCTGGGGTAAGTAAATCTTATTTTCTGTGACACTCTAAGCTATGGTTGGGCACTTTGTTTATAAAGTTCTAAATATATGTATTCAAACATTTATTTGCCTTGACTCAGAATGTTCAACTTTCCTTATTTTTCAGACAGTCAGTTTCATATTTGGGATAATGCATTTGAATTAATCATTTTTTCTTAACTTCAAAAATTTGACTCTTTTTTTCCCTGTGGGCTGTTAGGCTCGCGGGGGCTGAAAATGCTTCATTTTATTGCGTCATTCTTGGCGCAGACTTTTTTGGCGCAAAAATTATTTTCCGTTTCCGGCGTCATACGTGTCGCCGGAAGTTGCGTCATTTTTTGACGTTATTTTGCGCCAAAAATGTTGGCGTTCCGGATGTGGCGTCATTTTTGGCGCCAAAAGCATTTAGGCGCCAAATAATGTGGGCGTCTTATTTGGCGCTAAAAAATAAGGGCGTCGCTTTTGTCTCCACATTATTTAAGTCTTATTTTTTCATTGCTTCTGGTTGCTAGAAGCTTGTTCTTTGGCATTTTTTCCCATTCCTGAAACTGTCATTTAAGGAATTTGATCAATTTTGCTTTATATGTTGTTTTTTCTCTTACATATTGCAAGATGTCTCACGTTGCATCTGAGTCAGAAGATACTACAGGAAAATCGCTGTCTAGTGCTGGAGCTACCAAGCTAAGTGTATCTGCTTTAATTTTTGGTATCTGTTTCTCCAGCTGTTGTTTGTATTGCATGTCATGACAAACTTATTAATGCAGATAAAATTTCCTTTAGTACTGTTACATTACCTGTTGCTGTTCCGTCAACATCTAATTTTCAGAGTGTTCCTGATAAACATAAGAGATTTTATTTTTTAAATCCATTAAGAAGGCTATGTCTGTTATTTCTCCTTCTAGTTTACATAAAAGTCTTTTAAAACTTCTCTTTTTTCAGATGAATTTTTAAATGAACATCATCATTCTGATACTGATAATGGTTCTTCTGGTTCAGAGGTTTCTGTCTCAGAGGTTGATGCTGATAAATCTTTGTATTTGTTCAAGATGGAATTTATTCGTTCTTTATTTAAAGAAGTATTAATTGCATTAGAAATAGAGGATTCTGGTCCTCTTGATACTAAATCTAAACGTTTAAATAAGGTTTTTAAATCTCCTGTAGTTATTCCAGAAGTGTTTAATCTCCCTGATGCTATTTCTGAAGTAATTTCCAGGGAATGGAATAATTTGGGTAATTCTTTTACTCCTTCTAAACGTTTAAGCAATTATATCCTGTGCCATCTGACAGATTAGAGTTTTTTTGGGACAAAATCCCTAAGGTTATGGGGCTGTCTCTACTCCTGCTAAATGTGTTACTATTCCTACGGCAGATAGTACTTCATTTAAGGATCCTTTAGATAGGAAAATTGAATCCTTTCTAAGAAAAGCTTACTTATGTTCAGGTAATCTTCTTAGACCTGCTATATTTTTAGCGGATGTTGCTGCAGCTTCAACTTTTTGGTTAGAAGCTTTAGTGCAACAAGTAACAGATCATAATTTTATAGCATTATTATTATTCTATAACATGCTAATAATTTTATTGGTGATACCATCTTTTGATATCATTAGAGTTGATGTCAGGTATATGTCTCTAGCTATTTTAGCTAGAAAAGCTTTATGGATTAAACTTGGAATGCTGATATGTCTTCTAAGTCAACTTTGCTTTCCCTTTCTTTCCAGGGTAATAAATTATTATCTCAACTGTTTCTGGAAGGAAGGGAACTTTTTTACCAAAGGATAAAAAATCTAAGGTAAATTTAGGTCTAATAATCATTTTCGTTCCTTTCCTCACAATAAGGAACAAAAGCCTGATCCTTCATCCTCAGGAGCGGTATCAGTTTGGAAACTATTTCCAGTTTGGAATATATCCAAGCCTTATAGAAAACCTATAGCCAGCTCCTAAGTACCCATGAAGGTGCGGACCTTATTCCAGCTCAGCTGGTATGGGGCAGATTACGTTTTCTTCAAAGAAATTTTGATCAATTCAGTTCTCAATTTCTGGTTTCAGAACATTGTTTCAGAAAGGTACAGAATTGGCTTCAGTTAAGGCCTCCTGCTAAGAGATTTTTTTCTTTCCCGTGTCCCAGTTAACACAGCAAAGGCTCAGCATTTCTGAAATGTGTTTTCAGATCTAGAGTTGGCTGGAGTAATTATGCCAGTTCCAGTTCTGGAACAGGGGCTGGGGTTTTATTTTATCTCTTCATTGTACCAAAGAAGGTCAATTCCTTCAGACCAGTTCCGGATCTATCAATATTGAATCGTTATGTAAGGATACCAACATTCAAGATGGTTACTGTAGGACTATCCTGCCTTTTGTTTAGCAAGGGCATTATATGTCTACAATAGATTTACAGGATGTGTATCTGCATATTCCGATTCATCCAGATCACTTTTAGTGTCTGAGATTCTCTTTTTAAATTTTTTAATTTATTGAGGTTTTAAACAAGTACAACGTATAATATATGTCCAGTTACAGTGAAAGCACAACAATAAGACATATAGCATTATCATAAGAGGCATACGGCTGAACAATAACAATGAAACACAGGGGATAGGATTGTACACTCCATTTCCATATCATCGTAATATACAACTCAAATGATAATAAGCTACATGCAAGAGCTACCAATGTATGCCCTGTATCTTAGTTGAAATAATTTTTATTGTCATGGATCACATCAAATACAACATAATAAAACAGTGTGCTGGGTTACAATGTCCTAGTATTCTTAAAACAATTAAAGTTTTCAGCACCCTGTTTATATCATTTTCATCAATTTTTCTCCCCCCTTCCCTAACTCCCTCTCCACCCCCTCCCCTCTTATCCCATTTCCCTAAACCTAAACTTCATAACTGTATACAAAGAAAAACCTTTAACTTTAAACTTTTCCCGTCGAGCAGTGACAATGTTGTAGATTTCTTTAGAACGCTATATCTATATTTAAGAAAGTTCATATTCTCTCCAATTTAATTGCCCTAAAAAAGCCTTATTGGTTACTTAGTGTTGATCTGTATGTACCTACATATTTCTGTTTATTTAAAATCCAGTGTATCCACATGTTTTGGAATCTCTCAGATGTCCCTTGTATCCATGCAGCTGATTTTAGCATATTATAAACATCTTCAATTTTGATCATTACCTCACCCCATTCTGGAGCCCCCACTTTCCATTTTCTAGCTATACATATTCTGGTTGCTGTACATATAATATTAACCCATCTATTAGTAATTGAGTTCATTGACTCCTGGGGGATATGTAGTAAGGCCTGTGAGGCTGATAATGTAAAGGAGTCGTCTAGAATCACCTTAAATAGTTGAGAAAGCTTGTCCCATGTAGGTTGTATCTTTGGACACTCCCACCACATGTGAAAATAGGTCCCTATCCCATTACATCCCCGATAACATAATCTACTACCCTGTGTGGTGTAATGTGAGGATTTCAGTGGTGTAAGGTACCATCTATATGAGGTTTTTATTGAGTTTTCGATAAGGTCTGCCCCAATTAAACTTCTCCTCATTGAGGAGAAAATCTGGCTCCAATCTTCTCTATCATAGGTTATAGCTAAATCTTGTTCCCATTTGTCATAAATTACCAATTTTGCTGAACTATTTGCTTCTTGAATGGCTAAGTATAAGCGTGTAATCATTTTTTTATTTCTACCGGGTGTCATTATCATTTGTTCCAGAGCAGTTTTTGGGCAGGCTGGGATGCTGCCTAGTCTATATGTATTTATAGCATGGGAAATTTGGAGATATAAAAACCAGTGCAATGTATTTGGGTGTATTTTATCTCTTAATTGTGTAAATGTCAACAACTTCCCATTGTCTAGGAAATCAGCTACCCTATAGAGGCCTTTATTTCCCCACTTATCTATTTGTTTTTTAAATTCTTTTGGGAGTAGTGTACTTAGAGGTATTATAATAGTGTGTGGCGAGAGTAATTTCAATGTATGTGTTAGTGACCTCCACATAAGCTTAGAATCTTCTGTAGTTTTTAGTTTAATTATCCTCTGGTCTTTTGGATCTGAGGGTTTCCATAATATATCTCCCGGAGTGCTTAGTCTTCCAATATCTGCTTCAATACCTGGCCATGTCATCCCCTGGCAATCTTTACATAAAAGAGCATTTTGTGCCAGTCTGGCAGCATGATAATAATCTCTAAGATTAGGGACTCCTACACCTCCCAATAGCTTGTGTTGTTTTAAAATATGAGCAGCTATTCTAGCTGTTTTATGTCCTCTTATAAATTTAATAATTTCAGATTGTAGTTCTTCAAGCTCTTTTATTGGGATTTTAATAGGTAAAGCTCTAAATAGATATAACAGTCTTGGTAGGACATTCATTTTAATGGCCGATAATCTGCCATACCAAGAAAAGTTCCCTTTCTTCCATTTCAATATATCTCTTCTTATAGTTTTGTAAATTGGGATGTAGTTTGCTTTATACAATGTTTCTATGGTGTTTGTGATTTGTATGCCTAGATATTTTAGGGAATGATTAACCCATTTAAAATCAAAGTTCGCTTCTATCAACTTTTGTGTGTGTGTTGGTAATGATAAAGGGAGTGCTTCGCATTTATCCGAATTTATTTTGAAACCCGAAACATTGGAAAAATCTTCTAATAATTGGTACAAATTAGGGAGGGAAAGCATTGGTTTTGTAATTGTAAGCAAGATATCGTCTGCAAATAAAGTTAGTGTTTGTTCCCCTTTATTTAATTTAACCCCATGGATATCCTTAGAGTTGCGAATACAAGACGCCAAAGGTTCTATGCACAACGCAAATAAAAGTGGAGAGAACGGACATCCTTGACGAGTTCCATTCAATATATTGATAGGTCGAGACTGATATCCCGCTGCCCTAATTGTTGCTACTGGATTTGTGTATATATTTTTGATTGCCCCCCTAAATTTACTACCGAATCCCATATATTCGAGAACTGCCATCATATATTGCCAATCTACTCTGTCAAATGCCTTCTCTGCATCCAGAGAAAGGAGCAGAGAAGGCGTTTCTGTTCCCTTCAGATATTCTATCAGCGTCACTATGCGTCTTACATTATCAGGGGCCTCCCTATCTTTAATAAACCCTACCTGATCAGGATGGATCAATGAAGGTAAGTATTGTTTAAGCCTATTTGCTAGGATTTTGGTGAGAATCTTGAGATCTTGGTTAATTAAGGAAATTGGCCTATAATTTTGTACTATTTTGGGGTTTTTCCCTGGCTTAGGGATTACTACTATCTTGGCCTGTAAAAGTTCAGAGGGAACCGGCGTGCCCGACATGACATCTTTACAAAATTTATGTAGGTGGGAAGTCAAATTGGTTCTAAATAGCTTGTAGTAGTCTCCTGAAAATCCATCGGGACCTGCTGCCTTTCCTATTTTAAGATCTTTAATAGCTGCAGACACCTCAGTAGCAGAGATCTCTGCATCCAGTGCCTCTGCGTCCGCTTTGTCTAATTTTGGCAGATTCGCTAACATTAGTAGTTTATTTCTTAGGGTCTCTATCTGGGGGGATTGACCCACCTTCTTCCCATCATACAGAGATTCATAATATTTGGCAAAACATTCTGTAATTTCTTGCGGATGAGATGTCATAGTACCATCTGGTTTTTGAATTTGTGCTATTGTGAAAGATTTTGTTCTTTCTCTTAGCTTATGGGCCAGATATCTATCTGGCTTGTTTGCATATAGGAAATAGTATGTTTTTAATTTATTAATGGACCTCACTGAATTATCAGATAAAATTTTAGCCAGTTCTTTTCTTTTCTTTGTCAATGTGTCTAGTGATAGTTGGGATAGTGTATTTTGATGTGCCTTTTCCAAGAGTTCAATCTCTTGTTGCAAGGTAGCTACCGCAAACCTACTCTGTTTTATATATAAAGCTTTTTCCTTTATAAGTAACCCTCTAATATATGGCTTATGTGCAGCCCATATGATTACTGGGTTGATTGCAGGGTCTACGTTTAATTTCCAGTACTCTTCCAGACTCTTTAATATTTTAGTTTGTATACCTGGTTGCTTTAGTATTGTAGGGTCGTATGTCCAGGATCTTTGTCTTTCTACATTAATAAGACCTTTTAGTTGTATCTGTATTATGGAATGGTCTGACCATACTGAGGCGTGAATGGATGAAGAGATTAGGTTTGGTAATAGAATTTGGCTAATAAATATATAGTCGAGTTTGGTATATGTTTTATGTGCAGGTGAGTAGTATGTGTGGTCATTTGTTTGTCCATATAATGTCGTCCAAGTGTCATATATATTATGATTCTCTAAAGATCCCCTAATGGATTTGGTAATAGAGTTAAGTCTTAATTGTTTATTTGTAAGTTTAGATGTATTAGTATCCCTTAAAATCTTTAAGTTTACATTAAAATCCCCAGCCAATATTATCAAGGTTTGAGACCATTGGGTCAGTAAATGCGAAAGATTATCAAAAAATTTGTGTTGTTGCTCATTAGGTGCATATATGTTGCAGAGTGTGACTTGTTTGTCTTGCACAGTCCCCCTCACTATAAGATATCTGCCTTCCTTATCCCTTATCACCTCTTCTTTTATAAATTGAATGGAATTATGAATAAGTATTGATACTCCTCTTTTCTTTTTATCGGTTGTGGAGTGAAAGTGTTGCGTGTATTGTTTGTCCCAATATTTAGGGATTTGATGGTGTGTAAAATGTGTCTCCTGTAGGAAAATGATTTTAGCCTTCATATTGTTATATTGGGTAAGTGCAGTTTTCCTTTTAATATTGGTATTCAAACCTCTTACATTATGGGAGATTATCTTCCATCTAGAATCCATAATTGAGCATTTTCCCTCTCCCCTCCTCATACCTGAACATCAATGCCTCCCTTTTCTGACTAACAACTGCTCTCTTAGTGTCCATCCTGTTATGGAGAAACTTTCCTGACCACTGCTCGACAGTACTTGAAACAAAAAAAACAACAAAAACATAAAAAACATAGCTCAACATTAAACAACAACAAACTATTAAACAATCTGTAATCCTTCAAGTTATTCTTGTTTGTCTGCAACATCAAATCTATCTAAGTGGGTGTGCAGCTAAATATTACATAGTGTATCTTATATAATAATGAATTGAAAAAGTGGATCTTTTATTCCTAGAGGGAACATAAAATAATAACTAATGTCATGTATAGTGTAATTTAGTCATATCTTATCAATCTCCAGTTCTTTATAATTTACTTAATGTTCTTTTTACTGACATAAATAAATATACTTTATGCTCGTGTCATTATTTACTACTAGGAGATTGATATTCAAGTCTTTTACCACCATATGAGCCGTGACAATAACTCCTCCACACGGAGTAAGGCAAAGAAAGATTATACTTGTTAAAGAACATCAGTCAGTTCTCTCAGTCTCTTTAATCCTTCAGGGCCTTTGTTTCCTTTTAGAGACCTTTGTCCAACGTTCACTTTTAGCTGTTCCTCTTAATGGCAGTGTGGGTCTTATGGTATTGTCTTGAGAGTTATCTGGAATCTCTGGACAATCCAGCTTAAGCAGTTGGCAGAGACCTGGTATGTCTTGTTTCTCTTTGATAGTGATTGTTCTGCCCTCATGGTGTATGTGAAGTGCGAAAGGGAATCCCCATCTGTATAATATCTGATTTTTTCGCAGTAGTTGTGTCAGCGGACGGAGAGCAGAACGCTTCTGCAGTGTTTTGATACAAAGGTCCTGGTAAAATTGTATGACTGAGCCCTGAAATTTAAAGGTTGGATTTTTTCTAGCTGCAGTCATGATTTCTTCTTTTTCTTGGAAGCGTAAAAGTTTAATTATGACGTCCCTTGGTGGTTCTGTGTCCTTTGGTTTTGCTCTTAGAGCTCTATGTGCCCTTTCCATTTGGAATTTTCCATCCTCAGCAGAGCTTGTGATAGCCTGGAATAGTTGTAGAAGATAATTGCTTAATTCTGTTGTAACTATAGTTTCAGGGATACCCTTTAGACGTATATTACACCTCCTGCTCCTATTTTCCAGGTCTTCCAGCTTGTCATTAATGTCTGCCAATTCCTGTTGTTGATCAGCCATTTGTTGAGTTATGGTTGTAATGTCTTCTTCCAGTGATTCTTCTTTTTCTTCCAAGGATTCTAACCTGGATCCCAGTTCCGAAATATCCTGTTTGATTTCAGTGAGACTGTTTGTAACAGTGTTCTGGAGGGTGTCCAGCTTTTCCCACATTTTGTCAAATATTGTGGATATGTCTTGTTTGGAGACAAGGTTCCTTATGTCACTTCTGGTAATGGGTATATTATTACCCGCTGGCGAAGTTGGTTCTAGAACTTCTTCCATTTCTTCCTCAGTTACAACAATTTCTTTATCATGAGCCTTTTCTCCTTTCTGAGGTTTAAAAAATATATTGGCTGCTGCAGGTTTATTTGTAGCATTTAGTTTACTTTGTCTTCTGACTGACATGATATAGCTCATATAATAAAATGGAGGAACACTTGAAATGATCTAGCTGTTGAACAAAGGATAGCAAGACCTCTGCTTATGTCCTGAAGTGGGAGAAAGTCTGCTGCAGCACTAGTGTTTTAACAGCACTTTGGAGTCACATGCAAAGCCGGAGTGGTTTACAGGAGAAAAATAAATTGCAGGGAGTGATTTATATAGGGTGAATGTTCTGTGTCAAAGTTATTTTCCTTCCATCCAAAGTTTCTGAGTAGTTTTGGTGATATGCTGTGTACTATAGATAGGTACAATCTGTGCTATATCACCATACAATGCTATTTCTTTTTATGTGTTATTTTGTGATCCAGCTTTCACATTTTAATGCTTTATTTACTTATCCTTCCTCTGCAGCCTGATTCATTAACATCATGTAGGGTTAAAAGTCTTTATTAAATAGTAGGCATGTTGCTGCTCAAGTCTCTCTGGCTGTTTATAATCACTTTATTAACATGCTGCCTCCCACGTGGCTGATTCCCTGCTATGGCGTCTTAAAATTGTCTTTCTTCCTCAATCACCCTGTAGATTTATTGCTTGCCATATTCCCCTCTGAACTCCTTACCCTGTGATGTGGCAGCTTCCTTGCAGTTTTATCCTCTGTTTTCTCTCCAGCTTATCTGATTCTTAAGAGACCGGCATTTTGGTTCTTGTTCTCCTCAGCTTGCAAGACGTCAAAGACTGCATGTCAGCTTTTACACTGAGCAAACTGAGTGGTCATAAAACACAGAGGATTGATGTATAAACACTCCGGTGGTGTTTTAGTGACCCTCTGGGAGCTTATGATAACCTTTTCTCCACTTTTCTTATTCACTGCACCTGGAGCTCACATATCACACGTCCTCCATTATGCCTGCCTTGGCTCCACGTATCGAGATTCTCTTTTTAGACAAGCATTACCAGTTTTGTGGCTCTACCGTTTGGCCTAGCCTCAGTTCCAAGAATTTTTTCAAAGGTTCTCGGTGCCCTTCTTTCTGTAATCAGAGAACAGGGTTTTGGTATTTCCTTATTGGACGATATCTGGGTACTTGCTCAGTCTTCTCATTTTCGAAGAATCTCATACGAATCGACTTGTGTTGTTTCTTCAAGTTCATGGTTGGAGGATCAATTTACCAATCAGTTCATTGATTCCTCAGACAAGGGTAACCTTTTTAGGTTTCTAGATAGATTCAGTGTCTATGACTCTGTCCTTGTCAGACAAGAGAAGTTTAACATTGATATCAGCTTGTCAAAACCTTCAGTCACAATCATTCCCTTTGGTAGCCTTATGCATGGAAATTTTAGGTCTTAGGACTGCCGCATCAGATGCGATCTCCTTTGCTCGTTTTCAAATGCGACCTCTTCAGCTCTGTATGCTGAACCAATGGTGCAGGGATTACTCAAAGATATCTCAATTAATATCTTTAAACCGATTATACGACACTCTCTGACATGGTGGACAGATCACCATCGTTTAGTTCAGGGGGCTTCTTTGTTCTTCCGACCTGGACTATAATCTCAACAGATGCAAGTCTTACAGGTTGGGGAGCTGTGTGGGGGTATCTGATGGCACAAGGGGTTTGGGAATCTCAGGAGGTGAGATTTCCGATCAATATTTTGGAACTCCGTGCAATTTTCAGAGCTCTTCAGTCTTGGCCTCTTCTGAAGAGAGAGTTGTTCATTTGTTTTCAGATAGACAATGTCACAACTGTGGCATACATCAATCATCAAGGAGGGACTCTCAGTCCTCTGGCTATGACAGAAGTATCTCGAATTTTGTTTTGGGCGGAATCCAGCTCCTGTCTAATCTCTGCGGTTCATATCCCAGGTATGGACAATTGGAAAGCAGATTATCTCAGTCGCCAAACGTTGCACCTGGGCGAATGGTCTTCACCCAGAGGTATTTCCTCAGATTGTTCAAATGTGGGAACTCCCAGAAATAGATCTGATGGCTTCTCATCTAAACAAGAAACTTCCCTGGTATCTGTCCGGATCCCGGGATCCTCGGGCGGAGGCAGTGGATGCATTATCTCTTCCTTACAAGTGTCATCCTGTCTATATCTTTCCGCCTCTAGTTCTTCTTCCAAGGGTATTCTCCAATATTCTAAAGGAATGCTCGTTTGTCCTGCTGGTAGCTCCAGCATGGTCTCACAGGTTTTGGTATGCGGATCTTGTCCGGATGGCCTCTTGCCAGCTGTGGACTCTTCCGTTAAGACCAGTCTTTCTGTCTCAAGGTTCTTTTTTCCATCAGGATCTCAAAACCTTAATTTTAAGGTGTGGACTTTGAACGCTTGATTCTTGGTCAAAGAGGTTTCTCTGACTCTGTGATTGATACTATGTGACAGGCTCGTAAATCTGTATCTAGAGAGATATATTATAGAGTCTGGAAGACTTATATTTCTTCAGGATGGTTTAGATAAAGGTTTGTCCGCAAGTTTCTTGAAAGACAAATCTCTGCTCTTTCTGTTCTTTTTCACAGAAGGATTGCTAATCTTCCTGATATTCATTGTTTTGTACAACCTTTGGTTCGTATAAAACTTGTCATTAAGTCAATTTCTCCTCCTTGGAGTTTGAATTTGGTTCTGGGGGCTCTTCAAGCTCCTCCTTTTGAACCCATGCATTCTTTAGTCGTTATATTACTTTCTTGGAAAGTTTTGTTTCTTTTGGCCATCTCTTCTGCCAGAAGAGTCTCTGAATTATCTACTCTTTTTTGTGAGTCTCCTTTTCTGATTTTGCATCAGGATAAGGCGGTGCTGCGAACTTCTTTTGAATTTTTTACCTAAGGTTGTGAATTCTAACAACATTAGTAGAGAAATTGTGGTTCCTTCATTATGTCCTAATCCTATGAATTCTAAGGAGAAATCATTGCATTCTTTGGATGCTGTTAGAGCTTTGTAATATTATGTTGAAGCTACTAAGTCTTTCCAAAAGACTTCTAGTCTATTTGTCATCTTTTCCGGTTCTAGAAAAGACCAGAAAGCTTCTGCCATTTCTTTGGCATCTTGGATGAAATCTTTATTTCATCATGCCTATGTTGAGTCGGGTAACACTCCGCCTCAAAGGATTACAGCTCATTCTACTAGGTCAGTTTCTACTTCCTGGGCGTTTAAGAATGAAGCTTCGGTTGATCAGATTTGCAAAACAGCAACTTGGTCCTCTTTGCATACTTTTACTAAATTCTACCATTTGATGTGTTTTCTTCTTCTGAAGCAGTTTTTGGTAGAAACGTACTTCAGGCAGTGGTTTCAGTTTGAATCTTCTGCTTATGTTTTTTCATTAAAATTTTATTCTGGGTGTGGATTATTTTCAGCAGGAATTGGCTGTCTTTATTTTATCCCTCCCTCTCTAGTGACTCTTGTGTGGAAAGATCCACATCTTGGGTAATCATTATCCCATACGTCACTAGCTCATGGACTCTTGCTAATTACATGAAAGAAAACATAATTTATGTAAGAACTTACCTGATAAATTCATTTCTTTCATATTAGCAAGAGTCCATGAGGCCCGCCCTTTTTTGTGGTGGTTTTGATTTTTTTATATAAAGCACAATTATTCCAATTCCTTATTTTATATGCTTTCGCACTTTTTTCCTTATCACCCCACTTCTTGGCTATTCGTTAAACTGAATTGTGGGTGTGGTGAGGGGTGTATTTATAGGCATTTTAAGGTTTGGGAAACTTTGCCCCTCCTGGTAGGAATGTATATCCCATACGTCAGTAGCTCATGGACTCTTGCTAATATGAAAGAAATGAATTTATCAGGTAAGTTCTTACATAAATTATGTTTTTCACATATTCAGTAATAAAGTGTTTTCAGTTTGAAATTTAAAGTGACAGTAACGGTTTTATTTTAAAACGTTTTTTGTGCTTTGTTGACAAGTTTAAGCCTGTTTAACATGTCTGTACCATCAGTTAAGCTATGTTCTATATGTATGAAAGCCAATGTGTCTCCCCATTTAAATTTATGTGATAATTGTGCCATAGTGTCCAAACAAAGTAAGGACAGTAATGCCACAGATAATGATATTGCCCAAGATGATTCCTCAAATGAGGGGAGTAAACATGATACTACATCATCCCCTACTGTGTCTACACCAGTTTTGCCCACACAGGAGGCCCCTAGTACATCTAGTGCGCCAATACTTATTACCATGCAACAATTAACGGCTGTAATGGATAACTCCATAGCGAATCTTTTATCCAAAATGCCTACTTATCAGAGAAAGCACGATTGCTCTGTTTTAAACACTGAAGAGCAAGAGGACGCTGATGATAACTGTTCTGACATACCCTCACACCAATCTCAAGGGGCCATGAGGGAGGTTTTGTCTGATGGAGAAATTTCAGATTCAGGAAAAATTTCTCATCAAGCTGAACCTGATGTTGTGACATTTAAATTTAAATTAGAACATCTCCGCGCACTGCTTAAGGAGGTGTTATCTACTCTGGATGATTGTGACAATTTGGTCATTCCAGAGAAATTATGTAAGATGGACAAGTTCCTAGAGGTTCCGGTGCTCCCCGACGCTTTTCCTATACCCAAGCGGGTGGCGGACATAGTAAATAAAGAGTGGGAAAGGCCCGGCATACCTTTTGTTCCCCCCCCTATATTTAAGAAATTATTTCCTATAGTCGACCCCAGAAAGGACTTATGGCAGACAGTCCCCAAGGTTGAGGGGGCGGTTTCTACTCTAAACAAACGCACTACTATTCCTATCGAAGATAGTTGTGCTTTCAAAGATCCTATGGATAAGAAATTAGAGGGTTTGCTTAATAAGATTTTTGTACAGCAAGGTTACCTTCTACAACCAATTTCATGCATTGTTCCTGTCACTACGGCAGCATGTTTCTGGTTCGAGGAACTAGAAAAATCGCTCAGTAAAGAATCTTCGTATGAGGAGGTTATAGACGGAGTTCAAGCACTTAAATTGGTTAACTCTTTTGTTTTAGATGCCGCTTTGCAATTAGCTAGATTAGCGGCGAAAAATTCAGGGTTTGCTATCGTGGCGCGCAGAGCGCTTTGGCTAAAGTCTTGGTCAGCGGATGTGTCTTCCAAGACAAAATTGCTTAACATTCCTTTCAAAGGTAAAACATTATTTGGACCTGATTTGAAAGAGATTATTTCAGACATCACTGGGGGAAAGGGCCACGCCCTCCCACAGGATAGGTCTTTTAAGGCTAAAAATAAGCCTAATTTTCGTCCCTTTCACAGAAACGGACCAGTCTCTAATTCTGTATCCTCTAAGCAAGAGGGTATTACTTCACAACCCAAACCAGCCTGGAAACCAATGCAAGGCTGGAACAAGGGTAAGCAGGCCAAGAAGCCTACCACTGCTACCAAAACAGCATGAAGGGATAGCCCCCGATCCGGGACCGGATCTAGTGGGGGGCAGACTTTCTCTCTTTGCTCAGGCTTGGGCAAGAGATGTTCAGGATCCTTGGGCGCTAGAAATAGTTTCTCAAGGTTATCTCCTGGAATTCAAGGAACTACCCCCAAGGGGAAGGTTCCACAGGTCTCAATTATCTTCAAACCAAATAAAGAGACAGGCATTCTTACATTGTGTAGAAGACCTGTTAAAGATGGGAGTGATACATCCAGTTCCAATAAGAGAACAAGGAATGGGATTTTATTCCAATCTGTTCATAGTTCCCAAAAAAGAGGGAACATTCAGACCAATTTTGGATCTAAAGATCCTAAACAAATTTCTCAGGGTACCATCGTTCAAAATGGAAACTATTCGAACGATCCTACCTACTATCCAGGAAAATCAATTTATGACTACCGTGGATTTAAAGGATGCGTACCTACATATTCCTATCCACAAGGAACATCATCAGTTCCTAAGGTTCGCTTTTCTGGACAAGCATTACCAGTTTGTGGCACTTCCATTCGGATTAGCCACTGCTCCAAGGATTTTCACAAAGGTACTAGGGTCCCTTCTAGCGGTTCTAAGACCAAGGGGCATTGCAGTAGTACCTTACTTGGACGACATCCTGATTCAAGCGTCGTCCCTGTCAAAAGCAAAGGCTCATACGGACATCGTCCTAGCCTTTCTCAGATCTCACGGATGGAAGGTGAACAGAGAAAAAAGTTCTCTGTCCCCGTCAACAAGAGTTCCCTTCTTGGGAACAATAATAGATTCCTTAGAAATGAGGATTTTTCTGACAGAGGTCAGAAAATCAAAACTTCTAAGCTCTTGTCAAGTACTTCATTCTGTTCATCGTCCTTCCATAGCGCAGTGCATGGAAGTAATAGGATTGATGGTTGCAACAATGGACATAGTTCCTTTTGCACGAATTCATCTAAGACCATTACAACTGTGCATGCTCAGACAGTGGAATGGGGATTATACAGACTTGTCTCCGACGATTCAAGTAGATCAAAAGACCAGAGATTCACTCCTTTGGTGGCTGACCCTGGGCAATCTGTCACAGGGAATGAGCTTCCGCAGACCAGAGTGGGTCATTGTCACGACCGACGCCAGCCTAGTGGGCTGGGGCGCGGTCTGGGAATCCCTGAAAGCTCAGGGTCTATGGTCTCGGGTAGAGTCTCTTCTCCCGATAAACATTCTGGAACTGAGAGCAATATTCAATGCTCTCAGAGCTTGGCCTCAACTAGCAAAGGCCAAATTCATAAGGTTTCAGTCAGACAACATGACGACCGTTGCATATATCAATCATCAGGGGGGAACAAGGACTTCCCTGGCGATGAAAGAAGTGACCAAGATAATTCAATGGGCGGAGGATCACTCCTGCCACTTGTCTGCGATCCACATCCCAGGAGTGGAAAATTGGGAAGCGGATTTTCTGAGTCGTCAGACATTCCATACGGGGGAGTGGGAACTCCATCCGGAAATCTTTGCCCAAATAACTCAATTATGGGGCATTCCAGACATGGATCTGATGGCGTCTCGTCAGAACTTCAAGGTTCCTTGCTACGGGTCCAGAACCAGGGATCCCAAGGCGACTCTAGTAGATGCACTAGTAGCACCTTGGACCTTCAACCTAGCTTATGTATTCCCACCGTTTCCTCTCATCCCCAGGCTGGTAGCCAGGATCAATCAGGAGAGGGCCTCGGTGATCTTGATAGCTCCTGCGTGGCCACGCAGGACTTGGTATGCAGACCTGGTGAATATGTCATCGGCTCCACCATGGAAGCTACCTTTGAGACAGGACCTTCTTGTTCAGGGTCCATTCGAACATCCGAATCTGGTTTCCCTCCAACTGACGGCTTGGAGATTGAACGCTTGATTCTATCAAAGCGTGGGTTTTCAGATTCTGTAATAGATACTCTGATTCAGGCTAGAAAGCCTGTAACTTGAAAAATTTACCATAAAATATGGAAAAAATATATCTGTTGGTGTGAATCTAAAGGATTCCCATGGAACAAGATAAAAATTCCTAAGATTCTATCCTTTCTGCAAGAAGGTTTGGAGAAAGGATTATCTGCAAGTTCTCTGAAGGGACAGATCTCTGCTTTATCTGTTTTACTTCACAAAAGACTGGCAGCTGTGCCAGATGTTCAAGCATTTGTTCAGGCTCTGGTTAGGATCAAGCCTGTTTACAGACCTTTGACTCCTCCCTGGAGTCTAAATCTAGTTCTTTCAGTTCTTCAAGGGGTTCCGTTTGAACCTTTACATTCCGTAGATATTAAGTTACTATCTTGGAAAGTTTTGTTTTTGGTTGCAATCTCTTCTGCTAGAAGAGTTTCAGAGTTATCTGCTCTGCAGTGTTCTCCTCCTTATCTGGTGTTCCATGCAGATAAGGTGGTTTTGCGTACTAAGCCTGGTTTTCTTCCTAAAGTTGTTTCTAACAAAAATATTAACCAGGAGATAGTTGTACCTTCTTTGTGTCCGAATCCAGTTTCAAAGAAGGAGCGTTTGTTACACAATTTGGACGTTGTCCGTGCTCTAAAATTCTATTTAGAGGCTACTAAAGATTTCAGACAAACATCATCCTTGTTTGTTGTTTATTCTGGTAAAAGGAGAGGTCAAAAAGCGACTTCCACCTCTCTTTCCTTTTGGCTTAAAAGCATTATCCGTTTGGCTTATGAGACTGCCGGACGGCAGCCTCCTGAAAGAATCACAGCTCACTCCACTAAGGCTGTGGCTTCCACATGGGCCTTCAAGAACGAGGCTTCTGTTGACCAGATATGTAAGGCAGCGACTTGGTCTTCACTGCACACTTTTGCCAAATTTTACAAATTTGATACTTTTGCTTCTTCGGAGGCTATTTTTGGGAGAAAGGTTTTGCAAGCTGTGGTGCCTTCCGTTTAGGTGACCTGATTTGCTCCCTCCCTTCATCCGTGTCCTAAAGCTTTGGTATTGGTTCCCACAAGTAAGGATGACGCCGTGGACCGGACACACCAATGTTGGAGAAAACAGAATTTATGCTTACCTGATAAATTACTTTCTCCAACGGTGTGTCCGGTCCACGGCCCGCCCTGGTTTTTTTTTTTTTAATCAGGTCTGATGAATTATTTTCTCTAACTACAGTCACCACGGTATCATATGATTTCTCCTATATATATTTCCTCCTGTCCGTCGGTCGAATGACTGGGGTGTGCGGAGCCTAGGAGGGATCATGTGACCAGCTTTGCTGGGACTCTTTGCCATTTCCTGTTGGGGAAGAGAATATCCCACAAGTAAGGATGACGCCGTGGACCGGACACACCGTTGGAGAAAGTAATTTATCAGGTAAGCATAAATTCTGTTTTACCCAGTCCCAAGCAGTTTGGATAAAGAGTTTTCTACCTTTCCTACAAACACATCTTCCAGTCATTATCAACTTTAACATAATTTACAAAAGCTATATTGTATTATGTTTTACTTCAGTGGTTATTAATTTTATATTTGGGTTTCATTTTTTTTGAGGTTTATGACTTAAGGCACAAAGATTTGGAATGCTGAGGTTTTTTTTCTGATACACTAATTACCAGGAAATAGAAAGATAATTTATTAATGTTACCTCTACATATTTTAACCCTGGTCATGATAAACTGAATATGCCACCAACTATTCCAGCTATGTCCTACAATGTAAATTGGGCATTAAATTGGGCAACACCATCAGTAAAAGGTGTTGTTTCTGAGAGGGCGGAGCTAGCCTGCACCAAGATGGCTGCGGGTCTCTAGAGCTCCGGTGTGAGGTCGGCCTAACTTTCACAGTACGAGCAGGGAAACGACTCCAAAGTTCTGAAAGTCAATGCCCCTGGCAGCTGAACACCCGCTGAGCACCCTCATACCCGCTGAAGCAACTTAGATGATCGATGGACCATAATACCCACGGAGCGGTGAGGCGGACCACGTGGCCTATAGTCACAATACTACTGTGCTCCTTCCTACTCACCCTCGCAGCCAACATCTCCAATGCGAATGAGCGAGAGACTTCAGCTTGACCTGCAGCATAGTACATAGCAGTTACATCGCCTGAGACCGGAACCGGCAGAAAGCTTGGTAAAGTACCCCGGATGCCTAACTATGTAAGAGACCTTACGGGGATATGACACAAACCCCCACTGCATAACCCACACCATCAACCCCCCAAGTACAGTAACCAATACACACATAAGGGGGATATTAAAACCAGGCCTCTTGAAATTATGGACGTTTTTGTCTCTGGGTGATCCACGCACCAATTTGCCCAACGCAGCAACTTTTCTACTCCCTGCTCCTTTAATACGCAGCATAACAAAATTTGAGCTAAATGGTTTGCAACCTGGTTCACGTGTCTGGCTGCACACACACTATCGCCATTACAGAAGGTTTTGAGACATCATAAGCTGCTGTACCTCTATCTCAACACACACACGTGGGCCAGAGCATAAACACCTTGACTATTGGTGCTGCTGTAACTCCCGCTGTCTTTATAATAATATCACTTTGGACTAGCGGGGTACCTGCCATCTCCCTACACTTTGTTTTTACATGGCTTCAAAAAAAGGCCTCAGATCTGAAAAACCCAGCAAGGGACTAACTCCTGCACCATCAAAAGTTCACTCCTTTTTTTAAGAACATGGAGATCCCCTCACCGAATTCACCCCCTAAACCACAGGAGACAGCCACTACACAATCTTCAGCGGATATTCAAATAGGGGAAGACACCACCCTAACAAAAGCAGACATTATGGCACTTCCATCAAAGGAAGACTTCACTAATTTTATTGCCCAAGTGAGTTCCATGATTAAGTCGAGCCTCTCGGAAGTTAAGAAAAAAATAAACGAGATTGGTAACAGAATCATGCATTTGGAGGAAGATATTGAACAAACTGATAGAATTCTGGACCAGCAAATACGCCACACCTCTCAAAATTCTACCCTTATTCGACAGCTACAAGATCAGGTTGAAGAACTGGACAATATGGGCAGATGCCAAAATATCAGGATCAGAGGCATCCCAGAAACCATTAAGCCTGCTGAACTGTTACCCTATCTTCAAAAGTTGTTCAACGATTTAATGGGACCTGACGGTCAGGAAGGGAACCCTATAGAATTCCAACTAGACAGATTTCACCGGGCCCTCAGGCCTATACCCAAAGACAATGCTCCCCCACAGGATGTCATCCTCAGGTTTACCTGCTTCAAAGAAAAGGAGAACATTCTGGCTGCGGCCAGGAAGCAAGCCCCTATATCCTTTGACGGTCACTCACTTCAGTTCTATGCTGACCTAAGCCAAATGACTTTAACCAAGAGACGAGAACTCAAACCTCTGACAACACACCTGAGGGAGATGAAGATCCCTTACCGCTGGGGGTTTCCCTTCTGCTTGAAAGTCATGAGAGACAATAACACTATAATCTACAGATCACAAGAGGACCTGGACACTTTCTGTTCCCAACTGGGGATTAAGCCCCCCGAATTATCCACTACCCAAGACTCAGCCCCGGAACCTCTGGAGCAGAGACCTCAACGCCGGGAATGGAACAGAGTGACCCGCCACAAACGGAGTAAACTTGCTGACAGCAACCAGCCTCCTGTTAAGGATAAGATTACCTGAGAACCTGCCCAGCTAGGCTTAATGCTTGGACCCCTCGGGGTTTACCCAATAGAATGCTGATAGACCCCCACTTTATATAGCATAGCATAATTGTAGTGAGGGAACTAGTTAATATGAATCCCCAGAGACAGACTCACACTGCCTTGGCACCGGTCACAGGACCAACTTGACTCAAGCAGGTCCAATCTCAAGTTATACCCAGCTGCCACTGGGCACTAGAGACTTCCTACTATACTTGAATTCATAGCGATTTAGTTAACAAGTCCTAATGTTATATTGTTGCTTTTCCTAATGTTTCTTTGTACCAATTAGCCAACCTGCTACCAAAAGTTGTAGCAGTCACTTTTCCCTCTTAAAGGAGTCTCACTAGGAGACTTTCATTATGTTTTTTTTTCTATACTTTAGGTTTACATTGCTTGAGAGGCTACGCCTCAATGTTTATGATGTACCTAAAGATATGTTATTAATTTGTGTTTTTTACCATTCCAGCACTGTCTTTGAAATAAGTGATTCCTTGCATACCCCTTCCCTACCCCTTTTACCTTGGTCCACCTGGGCTTACAAATACGTTGAGAATTTCGTTCGTCAGGTAAGCCTTTTTATATCTCATTGGCTATCTTTCAACACAATGTCCTGCACACATGGCTTGTCAAACACTTAATATAGTCACACAAAATGCTAAGGGGCTGAACTCGCCCACTAAGCGATCAGTAGCTTTAGCCTGGTTCAAGAAAATAAGGGCGGATATAGTATTTGTACAGGAGACCCACTTTCCCAAAGAATCACCTCCTATTTTCTCGAATGGGGACTACCCAACGGGTTAATTTGCTCATAATACAAAAAAGGTTGGGGGGGGGGGATTCTATTCCACAGAAACACTCAGTTTCAGGTTAGAAAGGTGGAAGCTGACCCCGGAGGTAGATGGATCATAGTCATAGGCCTTCTTCAAAATCGCCCACTCACCCTGACCAATATATATGCCCCTAACACCAAGCAAACTAAATTTTTCCGCAACATTAAGCGAATTATACTATCAAACCAGATAGGGCCCTTAATACTAGCCGGGGATTTCAATCTAGCTCTTGACCCAATACTTGACTGCTCATCAGGTCGTAGCTGTGCTCCCCCCAAGACGCTATCAGACACAATATCTATTCTCCAACAATTAACACTAGTAGACGCATGGAGAATGAAACATCCCTCCCAACACACATATACCTTTTTCTCAAACCCCCACAGAACATACTCCCGCATCGATTATATTTTCTCTGACCAACTCCTATACGATATGGTCAGAGATGCTGACATAACACCAACCTCCTGGTCAGACCACGCCATGGTCTCCTTAAATTTAAAATGGACAGAAACCCCTCTATCTCCTTTTGTTTGGAGACTCGATGAGTCCCTACTCAAAAATGATGCCATAACTAAGCAGCTAGCGGAAACTATAGAAGAGTACTTCAGACTTAACAATACAGACGAAATATCCCCCCACACCCTATGGGAAGCTCATAAAACTGTGCTGAGAGGCGAACTTATTAAGCATAAAGCCAGACAAAGAAAACAATATAGAATTAGCCGTGATAATATTCTAAAGGCCATATGCACATTGGAGAGGCAGCACCAGGCAGCTCCCTGGGATGCCTCTCTCTCTACACAACTCAGACAGTACAGAAACGAACTGAATCAGCTGCTCTATGCAGAAGCCCAGACTAGAGCACTTTTTCTTAGGAAACTCCACTTAGCCAGATCAAATAAAATCGGCCCCTCACTTGCTAAAACCCTCAGGGAACGTAAACTCAATTCGTATATTCATAAAATACTGGAAGAGTCAGGGAACCAGGCGGTAAGCAGTCTGTCGACTGTTGAGAAATTTCAGAAGTATTACAGTAATCTTTACAACCTTCCCCCACCACAATTAGCGAATACGCCTCTAGCAACTGAACAATACATTGCGGCTGCTAAACTCCCAAATATTCCCAAAGAAATAGCCGAGACACTAGATAACCTATCTCATCCCAGGAGGTACTTGCAGCTATAAAATCCTTGCCCTCCCACAAAAGCCCAGGCCCAGATGGCTTTTCCAACATATACTACAAGCAATTTAGCAATTTATTAACTCCCCACCTGTCTTCCCTATTCCGTTCTATCGACGAAGGCACACATTGGTCCAAGAGCTTTTTAGAGGCGCATATTTCTGTGATACCCAAACCCGGTAAAGACCCTACAGTAGTGAGTAATTATAGGCCAATATCCTTATTGAATTCTGACTTGAAAATTTACGCCAAAATCCTCGCCACTCAAATTAACCAAATACTCCCACAAATTATCCATGCTGACCAGTCAGGTTTTATACCAAAAAGAGAGGCCCGAGACAATACCATCAGAGTTCTGCAACTGATTGAGCAGTCCGGCCGGTCTGACATCCCCTCTATTTTAATCTCTACAGACGCTGAAAAAGCGTTCGACCGGCTGGACTGGAACTTTCTGAAGCATAGCCTAGCGGGTTTTGGTTTTGGCCCTGTCATGACCCAAAGAATCCTTAGCTTATATACTCTCCCTACAGCAAAGGTTAGAGCCAACGGAACTTTATCAGATTGCTTTACTATACAAAATGGTACGAGGCAGGGGTGCCCCCTGTCTCCTCTCCTATTTGCCATCTCCATAGAAATCCTAGCGTCCCACATTAGGAACAACCCTAAAATACCTGGCATACAATTAGGCACCAATACTTATAAACTCACCCTTTACGCTGATGATGTCCTCACCCTACTTACCCAGCCAGCTGAATCCATGCCCCATCTACTTGAGGAGTTTGAAGCCTTCAGCAAGCACTCAAACTTCTTAATAAATACCCAGAAATCGGAAATCCTCAATCTTAACATGTGAAGAGGAGAATTTGAGGCCCTTCAGACCCTCTGCCAATATAGGCTCTTACACGACAAAATTAAATACTTAGGGATTTACTTAACCCCATCTGTCGATAAAATATTCAAACACAATTATTAACCCCTTCTAAAGAAGATTAGGAAAGACTTTGACACATGGCAAAACAAACCCATATCCTGGTGGGGCAGGATCCAATCGGTTAAGATGACTACCCTTCCTCAGATCCTATACATCCTCCAAGCTGCCCCAATACACCTACCTGAATCATACCTGACCCAACTCCAATCATTAATAAACACATTTATATGGGGGAGCATTAAGCCCCGTATCAGCAAAAGAGTCCTATTTAAGCCAGTGGGGGAAGGGGGCATGGGGGTCCCTTTTATTTCTCAATATTATAAAGCAGTCACTTTGCAGAGGGTTTGGGAGTGGCATGACCGTTCCTCCACAAAGACCTGGGCTTCTATCGACTCACACTTACTAGACACTGTTTTCATTGGCCCGCTATGCTGGATCAAACACAACTGCAGACCTGCACACGCCAGGACCTCACTGATACACTCGCACATCTTTCGGACCTGGGACTCAATTAGGACTAAAAATAAGGGAATATCTACTTATGTCTCACCAATGACCCCGGTACCAATAAATGCGGAGCTCAGCGGGGGGATATTACCCTCTGAAGCAGGTCAAATAGATATAAACCAGACAATTCCATTCACATGCCTGACTGACAAGGGGACCCTGAAACACAAATCCCAATTAAAAGACACTAAAGGGGGGGTTTTCTCCCACTGGTTAAAACATGCACAGTTGTTTCATTTGCTGAGCTCCTCACCCCACAAGAGGGACCTCCTGAGAGAACTGTCTCGTTTTCGAGAGGTTTTGTTATGAGGGGATGGTACCCAGGGGATCCCTATCGATTACTAAAAAGTTACTGGATTCTACCCTTAAATTGCCCCCTTCAGCCTATGTTTCCCTGTGGCAGGAGGACCTTGGCCTCCCTGTCTCTAATGAACAATGGGAAAATATATTCTATCAAACCTCTAAATCCTCATCCTCCCCCAGGATTTTGGAAATGAACCACAAAATCCTGTACCGTTGGTACCTCACTCCAGACAGGCTCAAACAAATTTACCCTAATACTAACGCGCCTTGTTGGAGAGGTTGTGGGTCTCCTGGCACGATGGCTCATATATAGTGGCATTGCCCTAAGTTGCTCCCCTTCTGGAAGGACACAGCAAAGCACTTGAAACACATTCTAGGTGACCAATTTTGCCTATCTCCTCTCACAGCCCTATTTAGTTATAAACCAGAAAAGGGGTGTAAATTTAGATGGAAACTCCTCCAATATTGTTTAAATAGCGCCAGGCTGCTTATTGCCCGTAAGTGGAAGTCTTCAAACGTGCCGACTATGCAGGAGTGGCTACACAACACATCCGAACTCCTTTTAATAGAGAAATACTCATATTATAAAAACAATTCCCTGTCGGTATTTCATAATATTCAGTTCTACTGGGACTCTCTCTTCCAATCACCAGTTACTTTGGATAATTAAATAAAAATTGACGATTCCCTGTAGCCCAGGTGGACCTTTCCCCTTCCCCCCCCCCTCCCTCCCTTCCTTTCCTAACACCCTTCCCCTCCCTTACCTAACCCCATGCAATAGCTGGAATGGTTGATAGGTTGTTAGATAATTTATTTGAACCTGTTCGTTTCAACTATGTTGATATAACTTTCCTTTTGTTTTGTTACTTATAAGTATCAAAGGTATGACGTGAATACCTACCTAGATTGAATGCATACCTTCTACTAGCTGATTACGCTTGTGGCTTAACCGCCTGTTAACTAATGGACTACTTGCTACCAAATGTATACTATTCCTATTATTGCTTTTTGGTATGACATTCTGTATCGCATTTATTTTACTTGAATAAAGCTTTTTTTTTTTTTTTTTTTTTTAAAAAGGTGTTGTTTCTTTTTTGCATCTAAAAAGGGTGTTAAAATGAATTGCATTTTTGTTTTTTTGTAAAACAGCTGTTTTTGTACAGAGAAAAAAACATGTTTTATGCATGTGAGGTGTGTCACTGCCAACCAATAATGCAATGTGAGTAATCCGTCTTTAAAGGGACAGTAAAGTCAAAAGTAAATGTTCATGATTCAGAGCAAGCAATTTGAAAAACTTTCCAATTTACTTATATTATTAAATTTGCTTTGTTGTCTTAGTATCCTATGTTGAAGAGCAAATCTAGGTAGGCTGGGAGTCTTTAGGAGACCATGGCATCACAGTTTGAACTCACCTATCTAAAAAGTCAAACTTATAGGACCACTGTTTTTTATTACATACATCTGGGAAAGGGAAACAGATACAAGGTGCAATCTGCTCTTCTCAGGAGAACAGATTTTATGAGACAGAGATGTTAACAGAGTGACAGGACCAATGTCTCTAGGTAGAAAACAACCTGAGGTCGATCAGAGGTGAAACTCTGGGATATCTTTAAACATTCTTTAATTACATTTATGGTACGTATGCTTGGTATCAAAATAATCCTCATGATGTGACAAGGGGTTTGGTTATAAGGGTATATGTACTGGATAGACATAACAAGAAATTATGTTATCCTATAACTCCAGCCAGGGTTTGCACTGTGGTTTATGGCAGGCGTAAAAGAGGTATATATACCTTCCATGAACACTCTGAAAGGGGTCTGGTCAGAAACATGACCTCAGGAAATATGTATTTAACTGTGATTGAGCTAGCGCAATTGCCTTTTCCACTTATCGTGATCTAAGAGCTGTGGTAAACTGGGTTCCAAAAATAAAAAGTTGCACAAAACACAACAAAAATACATTTCAACGTATACTTATACCCATAAAACTATTAACACCTGAACTGCCTTCCCCCTACATCGCAAACACTAAATAATACTATTAACCCCTAAACCACCACCCCACAACGAAAAGTACCTAAATAAACTATTAACCCCTAAACTGCCATTCATCACAATGAAAAGTACCTAAAAATTATTAACCCATAAACCACCATCCCCCCACAATGCTAAGTACCTAAATAAATTATTAACCCCTAAACCACCATCCCCCACAATGCAAACCTATAAACTGACAGCTAAACCCCCTAACCTAACACCCCCTAACTTAACCCAAATTAAAATACCCATAAATATACTAAAAACAATCCTAACTACCTTAAATTTAAAAAAAAATTACCTATAAAATTAAATAAAAACCTAGAGCTAGATTACATATACGGCGCAGCTGAAACCCGCGCCACACGTTATTTCACCTCGCACATTGGGCTATTACATATAGGGCACCAGCAATTCTTAAAGTGCCGTAAGTCGGATAAACTAGTGATGTCCAGAAATGAGCGTAAATACAAATTTCTGGAGTCGCTAGTGACTTACGGCACTTTAGAAACTGCCGGCGCCTAAGAAAAAAAAATTAAAAATCAAATCTCCCGTAACAGTCTAACACGCCTCCCAAAACTAAGCCCAACACGTAAAACCCCAATATCCACCATCAAACCCACATCAGAACTAATAAAAGTATTAACCCCTAAACCGACAACTCCCCCACAACGCAATATGCCTAATTAAACTATTAACCCCTATATCCACCATCAAACCCACAACACAAGTAATAGTTAAACTATTATACCCTATATCCACCATTAAACCCACACTGCAATAAACCTATTAAAGTATTAACCCCTAAATCCGCCAAAGCCCACAACGCAATAAACCTATTAAAGTATTAACCCCTAAACCTCCAAAGCCCACAACGCAAACTACCTATTAAAGTATTAACCCCTAAACCACCAAAGCCCACAAGGCAAATAAATAATTAAATTACTAAGCCCCCTAACCTAACACCCCCTAAATGAACCCAAATTACCTAAATTACAAAATACTAAAGTTACTAACTATTAAAATATAAAAACCTAACATTATTTTTAAAAAAAAAACTAACCAAGTATAAATTAAAGGGACAGTCTAGTCAAAATTAAAATTCTGGTGTAGACTGTTCCTTTAAGCTAAAATAAAAAAAAATTAAAAAAAATCTAAGATTACAGAAAATAAAAAACAAAATTATCAAATTTAAAAAAATTATACCTTATCTCTATGAAATTAAAAAAGCCCCCCCCAAATAAAAACAACCCGTAATCTAAGAATAAGCTACCAATAACACTTAAAAGGGCTTTTTGCAGGGCATTGCCCCAAGATAAACAGCTCTTTTGCAGAAGAAAAAAGTCTAAGTCCCCCCTAACAGTAAACCCCCCACCCACCAAACCCTCCAAAATAAAAGAACCTAACACTAAAAAAACCTAACCTACCCATTGCCCTGGAAAGGGCATTTGTTTAGGCATTGTCAATAAAAGGGCATTTAGCTCTTTTACAAAGTGCCCACCCTAATCTAAATAACTCCCCCCCAAAAAAACATAAAAAAAACTAAGTCTAACCCCCAGGTTGGTACTCACCGTTCCTGAAGTCCGGCAGAGAAGGTCCTGTCCCATGCGGTGAAGTCTTCCAAGCTGCAACCTCTTCTTTCTTCTTCCAGGAACAATCTGGCGTGGAGTGGAGGGCGGAGCTGAATACTGATGACCGCGGAGCTGAAGACCGAGACTCTGGAACTGAAGACTGGCGACCCTGGAGCCATGGAGCATTTAGGATCCTCTTTGTATGATCGCACTGAATAGTGAATTCAAGGTACGCGATTAAAAATGGCGTCCCTTGAATTCCTATTGGCTGATTTGATTCTTCAAATTCAAATCAGCCAATAGCATGAGAGCTACTCAAATCCTATTGGCTGTTCAAATAAGCCAATAGGATGAGAGCTACTGAAATTCTATTGGCTATTCAAATATCTGCCGCGATCTCGCTCAAAATAGCGAGATCGCACTATTTCTGCATACCCCACGAGTGGGGCACTGCAGAAATAGAGTTGCAGAGTTGTCGATGCAGAGAGGGTCACTCTGTTCATAAAGTAATAATTAAACTATTAACCCCTTTATCAGCCATCAAATCAGCAATGCAATAAACCTATTAATGTATTAACCCCTAAACCAACAAAGCCCACAACGCAAATAAATAATTAAATTACTATTTGATTTGAACAGCCAATAGGATTTGAGTAGCTCTTAAAGAATCAAATCAGCCAATAGGAATTCAATGGACACCATTTTTAATCACGTACCTTGAATTCACTATTCAGTGTATGGTGGCGATCGTAAGAAGAGGATCCTCCATGCTCCATGGCTCCACGGTCGCCGGTCTTCAGTTCCATGGTCACCGGTCTTCAGCTCCGCCCTCCACTCCACACCGGATTGTTCCTGGAAGAAGAAAGAAGAAGCCGCTGCTTGGAAGAAGACTTCACTGCATGGGACAGGACCTTCTCCGCCAGACTTCAGGAACGATGAGTACCAACCTGGGGGTTAGACTTAGGTTTTTTGACTTTTTTTTTTTTTTAATTTAGATTAGGGTGGACACTTCGTAAAAGAGCTAAATGCCCTTTTCAGGGCAATGGGTAGTTTAGGTTTTTTTAGTGTTAGGTTCCTTTATTTTGGGGGTTTTTTACTGTTAGGGGGGACTTAGACTTTTTTCTTTGCAAAACAGCTGTTTATCTCGGGGCAATGCCCTGCAAAAAGCCCTTTTAAGGGCTACTGATAGTTCATTCTTAGATTAGGGGGTGTTTTTATTTTGGGGGTCTTTTTTATTTTTATAGGGATTAGGTATAATTTTTTAAAACTTGATAATTTTGTTTTTTATTTTCTGTAATTGTAGCTTAAAGGGACAGTCTACACCAGAATTTTAATTTTGACTAGACTGTCCCTTTAATTTATACTTTTTTATTTTTAAAGTAATGTTAGTTTTTTTTATTTTAATAGTCAGTAACTTTAGTATTTTGTAATTTAGGTAATTTGGGTTAATTTAGGGGGTGTTACGTTAGGAGGTGTTAGGTTAGAGGTCTTAGTAATTTAATTATTTATTTGCGTTGTTTGCTTTAGCGGTTTTACTTTAATAGGTAGTTTGCGTTGTGGGTTAATGGCGGATTAGGGGTTAATAGTTTTATTAGGTAGTTTGCGATGTTGGGGTTGGTGGATTTAGGGGTTAATACTTTATTTTTAGTTGCGATGTGGGTTTGATGGCGGATATAGGGGTTAATATACTTTATTAGTTATTGCAGTGGGGGTTGGAGGTTGACAGGTAGCTAGATGTTGCTCATGTGTTTTTCAGGCAGTTTCAGGAGTTACTGTGCTCCCATACTCAGCGCAAGACTTGCTGCGACTGCCTTTGTGTGACGAGGTGAAAATGGAGTAAAATGTCTCCATGTTCGCCACGTAAGTCCTTGCGCTGAATATTGGATACCGATTTGCGACGCAGTCCCATGTTAATTTATGGAATTAAAAATTGCGGGCGACGGGTGAAATATACGTGCCGCATTTATATGTGGCACTGTATATTGGATACGAAACCGCGTAAAATCCGGCATCACCGGCTTTTGCAGGCAACGCCGCATATGTAATGGGACCCCTAATCTTACCTTAAATAAAAACCTACCATTACTAAAAAAAAAACCTACCATTACAAAAAATATAAAATCTACCATTTACAAAAAAAACTAAAAAAAAAAATACATACATACATTTCTTTCTTTCCGGAAATGGTGAGTCCAAGGCTTGAGTAATTACTGTTGGAAATATCACTCCTGGCTAGCAGGAGGAGGCAAAGAACACCACAGTTAAACTGATAAGTATCACTCCCTTACCAACAACCCCCAGTCATTCGACCGAAGGGAAATGGAGAAAAAGGAGTAACACAAGGTGTAGAGGTGTCTGAGGTTATAGTCAAAAGAACAACTGTCTTAAAATAAAGGGTGGGGCGGTGGACTTACCCTATCCATAAATAAATAAATTTATCAGGTAAGCATAAATTTTGTTTCTTTCATGTAATTGGCAAGAGTCCATGAGCTAGTGACGTATGGGATATACAATCCTACCAGGAGGGGCAAAGTTTCCCAAACCTCAAAATGCCTATAAATACACCCCCCACCACAACAACAATTCAGTTTTTACAAACTTTGCCTCCTATGGAGGTGGTGAAGTAAGTTTGTGCTAGAGTTCTACGTTGACATGCGCTTCTCAGCTTTTTTGAAGCCCGGTTCCTCTCAGAGTGCAGTGAATGACAGAGGGATGTGAACAAAGTATTACCTATTGAATATAATGGTCATCCTAACGGTGATCTATTTCATAGGTTCTCTGTTATCGGTCGTAGAGATTCATCTCTTGCCTCCCTTTTTAGATCGACGATATACTCTTATATACCATTACCTCTACTGATTCTCGTTTCAGTACTGGTTTGGCTATCTACTTTATGTAGATGAGTGTCTTGGTAAGTATGTTTTCTTTATTTAAGATACTCTCAGCTATGGTTTGGCACTTTATATTTAAAGTTCTAAATATATGTTTGTACTTATATTTGCCATGATTCAGGTTTATCAGTATATTTCCTTTTTGCAGACTGTCAGTTTCATATTTGGGAATGCATAAAAAAAAATAAAAAAAAAAAAATCTTACCTGAAATTTCCAAATTGACTCTCTTTTCTAAATTGCGGGCTGTTAGGCTCGCGGGAGCGCAAAATGCTATAATTTATTGCGTCATTCTTGGCGCAAGACTTTTTTTGGCACGAGAAATACGTTTGTTGACGTAATTTCGTCATTTCCGGCGTCTTAGTTGGCGCCGAGTTTTTTCACATAGTTTGTTTGTTGCAGACGTTCTTGGCGCCAAACTTTTTGACATTATTTAAGTCTTCATTTCTTATTGCTTCTGGTTTCCAGATGCTTATTTAGTTGCATTTCTTTCCCATTCCTGAAACTTTCATATAAGGAAATTGATAATTTTGCTTTATATGTTATTTTTTCTCTTACATATTGCAAGATGTCTTAAACTAACCCTGTCTCAGAATCTACTACTGGAATCCTGCTGCCTGATGTCGGTTCTAACAAAGCTAAGTGCATTTGTTGTAAACTTGTGGTAACTGTTCCTCCGGCTGTAGTTTGTGATAGTTGTCATGACAAACTTTTACATGCAGACAATATTTCCATTAGTAGTAGTCCATTACCTGTTGCTGGTCCTTCAACATCTAATGCTCAGGATATTCCTGTTAATGTGAGAGAATTTGTTTCTAATTCCATTCAGAAGGCTTTGTCTGTCATACCGCCTAATATTAAATGTAAAAGGTCTTTTAAAACTTCTCATAAAATTGATGAATTTTTAAATGACCGACAACATTCTGATTTAATTATCTCTGATGTGGATCTATCTGGTTCAGAAGATTCTTCCTCAGATAGTGACACTGACAAATCTTCATATTTGTTTAAAATGGAGTATATTCGTTCCTTATTAAAGGAGGTGTTGATTGCATTAGATATGGAGGAGACTAATCCTCTTGATATTAACACTGATAAACGATTAAATTCAGTTTTTAAACCTCATGTAGTTATTCCTGAGGTTTTTCCAGTTCCTGATGCCATTTCAGATGTGATTTCAAGGGAATGGAATAGACTGGGTACTTCTTTTACTCCTTTTTCAAGGTTTAAGAAACTGTATCCTTTGCCGACTGATAGATTGGAGTTTTGGGAAAAGATCCCCAAAGTTGATGGGGCCATCTCTACTCTTGCTAAGCGTACTACTATTCCTACGTCAGATAGTACTTCTTTTAAAGATCCTTTAGATAGGAAACTTGAATCTTATCTAAGGAAGACTTATTTACGTTCAGGTCATCTTCTTAGGCCTGCTATTTCTTTGGCTGATGTTGCAGCTGCTTCAACTTTGTGGTTGGAAACTTTAGCGCAACAAGTACCAGATCATAATGTGTATAGCATTATTAAGTTAATTTAACATGCTAATAATTTCATTTGTGATGCCATTTTTGATATCATTAGAATTGATGTTAGATATATGTCTTTAGCTATTTTAGCTAGAAGAGCTTTCTGGCTTAAATTTTGGAATGCTGATATGACTTCTAAATCAACGTTGCTATCTCTCTCTTTCCAAGGTAATACATTATTTGTTTCTCAGTTGGATTCGATTATTTCAACTGTCACTGGGGGGAAGGGAGCATTTTTGCCTCAGGATAAAAAATCTAAGGGTAAATTTAAGGCTGCTAACCGTTTTCGTTCCTTTCGACAAAATAAGGAACAGAAACCTGATCCTTCCCCTAAAGGAACGGTTTCCAATTGGAAGTCTTCTTCAGTCTGGAATAAATCCAAGCCATTTAAAAGATCAAAATCAGCCCCCAAGTCTGCATGAAGGTGCGGCCCTCATTCCAGCGCAGCTGGTAGGGGACAGACTAAGATTTTTCAAGGATGTTTGGATCAATTCAGTCCAAAATCATTAGATTCAGAACATTGTCTCTCAGGGGTACAGAATAGGTTTCAAAGTAAGACCGCCTGTGAGAGGTTTCTTTCTCTCACGCATGCCAGTGAACCCAGAGAAAGCTCAGGCTTTCCCGAAGTATGTTTCAGACCTGGAGTTGTCTGGGGTAATTGTGCCAGTTCCTTTTCAGGAATGGGGTCTGGGGTTTTATTCAAATCTGTTCATTGTCCCAAAGAAGGAGAATTCTTTCAGACCAGTTCTGGATCTAAAAATTTTGATTCGTTATGTAAGAATACCAACATTCAAGATGGTGACTATAAGGACTATTCTGCCTTTTGTTCAGCAAGGGCATTATATGTCCACAATAGACTTACAGGATGCATATCTTCATATTCCGATTCATCCAGATCACTATCAGTTCCTGAGATTCTCTTTTCTAGACAAGCATTACCAATTTGTTGCTCTTCCTTTTGGCCTAGCAACAGCTCCAAAGATCTTTTCAAAGGTTCTCGGTGCCCTTCTCTCTGTAATCAGAGAGCGGGGTATTGCGGTGTTTCCTTATTTGGACGATATCTTGGTACTTAATCAATTTTTACGTTCTGCAGAATTTCACACAAATCAACTAGTGTTGTTTCTTTAAAGACATGGTTGGAGGATTAATTTACCAAAAAGTTCCTTGATTTCTCAGACAAGGGTAACCTTTTTAGGATTCCAAATAGATTCAGTATCCATGAATTTGTCTCTAACAGACAAGAGACATATGAAAGTGGTTGCAGTTTGTCGGAACCTTCAGTCTCAATCATTCCCTTCAGTAACTATGTGCATGGAGGTTTTAGATCTCATGAATGCAGCATCGGACGCGATCCCCTTTGCTCGTTTTCACATGAGACCTCTTCAGCTTTGTATGCTGAACCAATGGTGCAGGGATTATACAAAGATATCACAATTAATATCCTTAAAGGGCCATAATACCCAAATGTTTAAACACTTGAAAGTGATGCAGCATAGCTGTAAAAAGCTGACTAGAAAATATCTCCTGAACATCTCTATGTAAAAAAGAAAGATATTTTACCTCAAAAGTTCCTCAGTAGCCACCTCCCATTGTAAAGGATTTCTAAGCAGCATTTTAGTGTGTTTGTCCTGGGACATCTGAAGGGACTAGCATCGTGCATTCTCATATTATTTCACCAATCAGGTAAAGGAAGCTTACTATGAAATCTCATGAGAGTTAAGTCAAATCTCATGAGATCACAGTAAGAGTTCATGACCTCAGCACTGCTGATGCTGATTGGCTGCTGTTCATTTCTTCATTTTTTTAAATTTTTACCTGCAGCTGGGAGCAGCTGAGTATAACTTTTAACACAGAACTTACTCTGCTGAGCTGAGGAGATTGTGAGGTAAAATATCTTCCCTTTTCCCATAGTGATGCTCAGGTGATATTTTCCTGTCAGCATTTTACAGTTATACTGCATCAGTTTCAAGTGATTTAGCATATGAGTATTATGTCCCTTTAAATCCCAATGTTCGACTATCTCTGACTTGGTGGTTAGATCACCATCGTTTAGTTCAAGGGGCCTCTTTAGTTCATCCAACCTGGTCTGTGATCACAACAGATGCAAGTCTTTCGGGTTGGGGAGCTGTCTGGGGATCCCTGACACCGCAGGGGGTTTGGAAATCTTAAGAGGCGAGATTACTAATCAATATTTTGGAACTCCGTGCGATTCTCAGAGCTCTTCAGTTTTGGCCTCTACTGAAGAGAGAACCATTTATTTGTTTTCAGACAGACAATGTCACAACCGTGGCATATGTCAATCATCAGGGTGGGACTCACAGTCCTCAAGCTATGAAAGAAGTATCTTGGATACTTGCTTGGGCGGAATCCAGCTCCTGTCTAATTTCTGCAGTCCATATCCCAGGTATAGACATTTGGGAAGTGTATTATCTCAGTCGTCAGACTTTACATCCGGGAGAGTGGTCTCTTCACCCAGATGTATTTTTTCAGATTGTTCAGATGTGGGGACTTCCAGAAATAGATCTGATGGCTTCTCATCTAAACAGGAAACTTCCCAGGTATCTGTTCAGGTCCAGGGATCCTCAGGCGGAAGCAGTGGATGCATTGAAACTTCCTTGGAATGATCAACCTGCTTATATTTTTCCGCCTCTAGTTCTTCTTCCAAGAGTAAATCATAATGGAATGTTCATTTGTACTGCTGGTGGCTTCAGCATGGCCACACAGGTTTTGGTATGCAGATCTTATTCGGATGTCCAGTTGCCAACCTTGGCCACTTCCGTTAAGGCCAGACCTCCTATCTCAAGGTTCGTTTTTCCATCAGGATCTCAAATTATTAAATTTGAAGGTATGGAGATTAAACGCTTAGTGCTTAGTCATAGAGGTTTCTCTGACTCAGTGATTAATACTATGTTGCAGGCTCGTAAATCTGTGTCTAGAAAGATTTATTATCGAGTTTGGAAGACTTAAATTTCATGGTACTCTTCTCATAAGTTCACTTGGCATTCTTTTAGAATTCCTAGAATGTTACAGTTCCTTCAGGATGGTTTAGATAAGGGTTTGTCTGCAAGTTCCTTGAAAGGACAAATCTCTGCTCTTTCTGTTCTGTTCCACAGAAGAATTGCTAATCTTCCTGATATTCATTGTTTTGTTCAGGCATTGGTTCGTATCAGGCCTGTCATTAAATCAATCTCTCCTCCTTGGAGTCTTAATTTGGTTTTGAAGGCTTTACAGGCTCCTCTGTTTGAGCCTATGCATTCTCTGGACATTAAATTACTTTCTTGGAAAGTATTGTTCCTTTTGGCCATCTCTTCTGCTAGAAGAGTTTCTGAATTATCTGCTCTTTCTTGTTAGTCTCCTTTTCTGATTTTTCATCAGGATAAGGCGGTTTTGCGGACTTCATTTAAATTTTTACCTAAAGTTGTGAACTCCAACAACATTAATAGAGAAATTGTTGTCTCTTCTTTGTGTCCTAATCCTAAGAATTCTCTGGAGAGATCTTTACATTCTTTGGATGTGGTAAGAGCTTTGAAATATTATGTTGAAGCTACTAAAGATTTCAGGAAGACTTCTAGTCTATTTGTTATCTTTTCTGGTTCTAGGAAAGGTCAGAAGGCTTCTCCCATTTCTTTGGCATCTTGGTTAAAGCTTTTGATTCATCATGCTTATTTGGAGTCGGGTAAATCCCCGCCTCAGAGGATTATGGTTCATTCTACTAGGTCAGTTTCCACTTCCTGGGCTTTTAAGAATGAAGCTTCTGTTGATCAGATTTGCAAAGCAGCAACATGGGCCTCTAGTTATCAAGCCGTCAACCGCAAATACGCTGGAATTCCACAGCGTATTTGTGGTGAGGCTGATTCGCTGTAGTTATCAAGCCCTACAGCCCAGCAAAAGTAGAATTTAGTGACGTAACATACCATCCACCAGACTTAGTCCGACACAGATCGATGGTTACGTCACTACAGATGTTCCGAACGCATGTTCGGCACAATCTGACTACTTTTTGTACTTTTTGAAGCACAACCAGGTACGCTCACCACTATTCCCGCCCAGCATACCTGCTGCCTGATATCCCATTGATTCCTATGGGAAATGTCTACACCTAACACCCTAACATGTATCCCGAGTCTAAACACCCCTAATCTGCCCCCCTCTACACCGCCGCCACCTACATTATACTTATTAACTATAATAAATATATGAACCCCTAAACCGCTGCTCCCGGACCCCGCCGCCACCTACATTATACCTATTAACCCCTAATCTGCCGCTCCCTAAACTGCCGCCACCTACATAAAGTTATTAACCCCTATCCTGCTAATCCCGGACCCCGCTGCAAATAAATTAATTGTTTAACCCCTAAACCACCACACCCGGGGCCCTCCGCCACCTACATTACATTTATTAACCCCTATCCTGCCCCCCCCTACACCACCACCACCTACAGTACATTGATTAACCCCTAATCTACCCCCCTACACCGCCGCAAATATATTAAATGAATTAACCCCAAAACCCCCAAAAAAGTCTAACCCTAACACCCCCCTAACTTAAATATTATTTAAATTAATCTAAATAAATATTCCTATAATTAAATAAATTAATCCTATTTAAAACTAAATACTTACCTATAAAATAAATTCTAACGGCTAGATTTAGAGTTCTGCGGCCAAAGGGGTGCGTTAGCTACGCGTGCTTTTTTCCCCCCGCACCTTTTAAATACCGCTGGTATTTAGAGTTCACAGAAGGGCTGCGTTAGGCTCCAAAAAGGGAGCGTAGAGCATATTTAATGCCACTGCAACTCTCGATACCAGCGGTGCTTACGGACGCGGCCAGCTTCAAAAACGTGCTCGTGCACGATTCCCCCATAGAAAACAATGGGGCTGTTTGAGCTGAAAAAAAACCTAACACCTGCAAAAAAGCAGCGTTCAGCTCCTAACGCAGCCCCATTGTTTCCTATGCGGAAACACTTCCTAAGTCTGCACCTAACACCCTAACATGTACCCCGAGTCTAAACACCCCTAACCTTACACTTATTAACCCCTAATCTGCAGCTCCCACTATCGCTGACCCCTGCATATTATTATTAACCCCTAATCTGCCGCTCCGTACACCGCCGCAAACTATGTTATCCCTATGAACCCCTAATCTGCTGCCCCTAACACTGCCAACCCCTATATTATATTTATTAACCCCTAATCTGCCGCACCCAACGTCGCCTCCACTTACCTACAATAATTAACCCCTAATCTGCCGACCGGATCTCACAGCTACTCTAATAAATGTATTAACCCCTAAAGCTAATTCTAACCCTAACACCCCCCTAAGTTAAATATAATTAAAATCTAACAAAATAAATTATTTCTTATTAAATACATTAATCCTATTTAAAGCTAAATACTTACCTGTAAAATAAACCCTAATATAGCTACAATATAAATTATAATTATATTGTAGCTATTTTAGGATTAATATTTATTTTACAGGTATTTTGTATTTATTTTAACCAGGTACAATAGCTATTAAATAGTCAATAACTATTTAATAGTTACCTAGTTAAAATAATTACAAAACTACCTGTAAAATAAATCCTAACCTAAGTTACAATTAAACCTAACACTACACTATCAAAAAATAAATTAAATAAAATACCTACAATTATCTACAATTAAACCTAACACTACACTATCAATAAATTAATTAAATAAAATACCTACAATTAAATACAATTAAATAAACTCACTAAAGTACTAAAAATAAAAAAGAACTAAGTTACAAAAAAATAAAAAAAATATTTACAAACATTAGAAAAATATTACAACAATTTTAAACTAATTACACCTACTCTAAGCCCCTAATAAAATAACAAAGCCCCCCAAAATAAAAAATGCCCTACCCTATTCTAAATTAAAAAAGTTCAAAGCTCTTTTACCTTACCAGCCCTTAAAAGGGCCCTTTGTGGGGCATGCCCCAAAGAATTCAGCTCTTTTGCCTGTAAAAGAAAAATACAACCCCCCCAACATTAAAACCCACCACCCACATACCCCTAATCTAACCCAAACCCCCCTTAAATAAACCTAACACTACCCCCCTGAAGATCATCCTACCTTGTCTTCACCACACCGGGTATCACACCGATCCGTCCTGGCTCCGAAGTCTTCATCCAAGCCCAAGCAGGGGCTGGCGATCCATAATCCGGCTGAAGTCTTCTATCAAGCGTAGGCTGAAGAGGTCCAGAAGAGGCTCCAAAGTCTTCATCCTATCCGGGAAGAAGAGGAGATCCAGACCGGCAACCATCTTGATCCAAGCGGCATCTTCTATCTTCATCCAATGACGAACGGCTCCATCTTGAAGACCTCCAGCGTGGATCTATCCTCTTCTTCCGACGTCCAACTGAAGAATGAAGGTTCCTTTAAGGGACGTCATCCAAGATGATAGGATTCTATCAGCCAATCGGAATTAAGGTAGCCAATCAGATTCAAGTTCAATCCGATTGGCTGATTGGATCAGCCAATCAGATTGAGCTCGCATTCTATTGGCTGATCGGAACAATTCTTTGGGGCATGCCCCACAAAGGGCCCTTTTAAGGGCTGGTAAGGTAAAAGAGCTTTGAACTTTTTAAATTTAGAATAGGGTAGGGCATTTTTTTATCTTGTGGGGCTTTGTTATTTTATTAGGGGGCTTAGAGTAGGTGTAATTAGTTTAAAATTGTTGTAATATTTTTCTAATGTTTGTAAATATTTTTTTATTTTTTGTAACTTAGTTCTTTTTTATTTTTAGTACTTTAGTTAGTTTATGTAATTGTATTTAATTGTAGGTATTTTATTTAATTAATTTATTGATAGTGTAGTGTTAGGTTTAATTGTAACTTAGGTTAGGATTTATTTTACAGGTAATTTTGTAATTATTTTAACTAGGTAACTATTAAATAGTTATTAACTATTTAATAGCTGTTGTACCTGGTTAAAATAAATACAAAGTTGCCTGTAAAATAAATATTAATCCTAAAATAGCTACAATATAATTATTCGTTATATTGTAGCTATATTAGGGTTTATTTTACAGGTAAGTATTTAGCTTTAAATAGGAATAATTTATTTAATAAGAGTTAATTTATTTCGTTAGATAAAAATTATATTTAACTTGGGGGGGGTGTTAGGGTTAGGGTTAGAATTAGCTTTAGGGGTTAAAAAATTTATTAGAGTAGCGGTGAGCTCCGGTCGGCAGATTAGGGGTTAATGCTTGAAGTTAGGTGTCGGCGATGTTAGGGAGGGCAGATTAGGGGTTAATACTATTTATTATAGGGTTATTGAGGCGGGAGTGAGGCGGATTAGGAATTAATACATTTATTATAGTAGCGGTGCAGTGCGGTCTGCAGATTAGGGGTTAATAAGTGTAGGTAGGTGGCGGCGACGTTGGGGGCGGCAGATTAGGGGTTAATAAATATTATGTAGGTGTCGGCGGTATTAGGGGCAGCAGATTAGGGGTACATAGGGATAATGTAGGTGGCGGCGGTGTACGGAGCGGCAGATTAGGGGTTAAAATTTTTTAATAGAGTGGCAGCGATGTGGGAGGGCCTCGGTTTAGGGGTACATAGGTAGTTTATGGGTGTTAGTGTACTTTAGAGCACAGTAGTTAAGAGCTTTATAAACCGGCGTTAGCCCAGAAAGCTCTTAACTACTGACTTTTTTCTGCGGATGGAGTTTTGTCGTTAGATTTCTAACGCTCACTTCAGCCAAGACTCTAAATACCAGCGTTAGAAAGATCCCATTGAAAAGATAGGATACGCAAATGGCATAGGGGGATCTGCGGTATGGAAAAGTCGCGGCTGCAAAGTGAGCGTTAGACCCTTTCCTGACTGACTCCAAATACCAAAGGGCGGTAAAAACCAGCGTTAGGAGCCTCTAATGCTGGTTTTGACGGCTACCGCCCAACTCTAAATCTAGCCGTAATATAGCTACAATATAACTAATAATTACATTGTGAAATAAAACCTAACCTAAGTTACAAATACACCTAACACTACACTATCAATATATTAATTAAATAAATTAACTACAATGATCTAAATTAAAATACAATTAAATAAACTAAACTATATTACAAAAACAAACAAACACTAAATTACAAAAAATAAAAAAATATTACAAGAAGTTTAATCTAATTACACCTAATCTAAGCCCCCTAATAAAATAAAAAAGCCCCCCAAAATAATAAAATTCCCTACCCTAAACTAAATTACAAATAGCCCTTTAAAGGGCCTTTTGCGGGGCATTACCCCAAAGTAATCAGCTCTTTTACCAGCCCACCACCCACACACCCCTACTCTAAAACCCACCCGATCCCCCCTTAAAAAAGCCTAACACTACCCCATTGAAGATCACCCTACCTTGAGCCATATTCACCCAGCCGGGCCGAACTCTTCATCTGATCTGGGCACAAGTGGTCCTCCAGCCGGGCAGAAGTCTTCATCCGATCGGGGCAGAAGAGGTCCTCATCCAAGCGGCATCTTCTATCTTCATCCTTCCGTCGATGAGCGGCTCCATCTTGAAGACCTCCGGCGCGTAGCATCCTTCCAGCACGATGGACTAACGACGAATGACGGTTCCTTTAAATGAAGTCATCCAAGATGGCGTCCCTCGAATCCCGATTGGCTGATAGGATTCTATCAGCCAATCGGAATTAAGGTAGGAAAAAATCCGATTGGCTGATGTAATCAGCCAATCGGATTGAAGTTCAATCCGATTGGCTGATTAGAGCAGCCAATAGAATGCGAGGTCAATTCTATTGGCTGATCCAATCACCCAATCGGATTGAACTTCAATCCGATTGGTTGATTACATCAGCCAATCGGATTTTTCCTACCTTAATTCTTATTGGCTGATAGAATCCTATCAGCCAATTGGAATTTGAGGGACGCCATCTTGGATGATGTCATTTAAAGGGACCGTCATTCGTCGTTAGTCCGTCATGCTGGAAGGATGCTCCATGCCGGAGGTCTTCAAGATGTAGCCGCTCATCACTGGAAGGATGAAGATAGAAGATGCCGCTTGGATGAAGACTTTTGCTGGATGGAGGACCTCTTCTGCCCCGATCGGATGAAGACTTCTGCCCGGCTGGAGGACCACTTGTGCCCAGATCAGATGAAGAGTTCGGCCCGGCTGGGTGAAGACGGCTCAAGGTAGGGTGATCTTCAATGGGGTAGTGTTAGGTTTATTTAAGGGGGGATCAGGTGGGTTTTAGAGTAGGGGTGTGTGGGTGGTGGGTTTTAATGTTGGGGGGGTATTGTATTTTTTTTTTACAGGTAAAAGAGCTGATTACTTTGGGGCAATGCCCCGCAAAAGGCCCTTTTAAGGGCTATATGTAATTTAGTTTAGGGTAGGGAATTTTATTATTTTGGGGGGCTTTTTTATTTTATTAGGGGGCTTAGATTAGGTGTAATTAGATTAAACTTCTTGTAATATTTTTCTATTTTTTGTAACTTAGTGTTTGTTTTTTGTAATATAGTTTAGTTTATTTAATTGTATTTTAATTTAGATCATTGTAGTTAATTTATTTAATTAATTTATTGATAGTGTAGTGTTAGGTGTATTTGTAGGTTAGGTTTTATTTTACAGGTAAATTTGAAATTATTTTAACTAGGTAGCTATTAAATAGTTAATAACTATTTAAATACTATTCTACCTAGTTAAAATAAATACAAATTTGCCTGTAAAATAAATATAAACCCTAAAATAGCTACAATGTAATTATTAGTTATATTGTAGCTATCATAGGCCTAGATTTGGAGTTTGGCGTTAGCCGTGAAAACCAGCGTTAGAGGCTCCTAACGCTGGTTTTAAGCTAACTCCGGTATTTGGAGTCACTCAAAATAGGGTCTAACGCTCACTTTTCAGCCGCGACTTTTCCATACCACAGATCCCCTTATGTCAATTGCGTATCCTATCTTTTCAATGGGATCTTCCTAACTCCGGTATTTAGAGTCGTGTCTGAAGTGAGCGTTAGACATCTAATGACAAAACTCCAGCCGCAGGAAAAAAGTCAGTAATTAAGAGCTTTCTGGGCTAACGCCGGTTCATAAAGCTCTTAACTACTGTACTCTAAAGTACACTAACACCCATAAACTACCTATGTACCCCTAAACTGAGGCCCCCCCCACATCGCCGCCACTCGATTAAATTTTTTTAACCCCTAATCTGCCGACCGCCACCTACGTTATACTTATGTACCCCTAATCTGCTGCCCCTAACACCGCCGACCCCTGTATTATATTTATTAACCCCTAATCTGCCCCCCACAACGTCGCCGCCAGCTACCTACAATAATTAACCCCTAATCTGCCGACCGCAAAGCGCCTCCACCTACATTATTGCTATGTACCCCTAATCTGCTGCCCCTAACACCGCCGACCCCTATATTATATTTATTAACCCCTAATCTGCCCCCCACAACGTCGCCTCCACCTGCCTACACTTATTAACCCCTAATCAGCCGAGCGGACCGCATCGCTACTATAATAAAGTTATTAACCCCTAATCCGCCTCACTAACCCTATAATAAATAGTATTAACCCCTAATCTGCCCTCCCTAACATCGCCGACACCTAACTTCAATTATTAACCCCTAATCTGCCGACTGGAGCTCACTGCTATTCTAATAAATGTATTAACCCCTAAAGCTAAGTCTAACCCTAACACTAACACCCCCCTAAGTTAAATATAATTTTAATCTAACGAAATTAATTAACTCTTATTAAATAAATTATTCCTATTTAAAGCTAAATACTTACCTGTAAAATAAACCCTAATATAGCTACAATATAACGAATAACTACATTGTAGCTATTTTAGGATTAATATTTATTTTACAGGCAACTTTGTAATTATTTTAACCAGGCACAATAGCTATTTAATTGTTAAGAACTATTTAATAGCTAAAATAGTTAAAATAATTACAAATTTACCTGTAAAATAAATCCTAACCTAAGTTACAATTAAACCTACCACTACACTATCAATAAATGAATTAAATAAAATACCTATAATTATCTACAATTAAACCTACCACTACACTATCAATAAATTAATTAAATAAAATACCTACAATTATCTACAATTAAACCTAACACTACACTATCAATAAATAAATTAAATACAATACCTACAAATAACTACAATGAAATAAACTATCTAAAGTACAAAAAATAAAAAAGAACTAAGTTACAAAAAAAAATATTTACAAACATAAGAAAAATATTACAACAATTTTAAACTAATTACACCTACTCTAAGCCCCCTAATAAAATAACAAAGACCCCCAAAATAACAAAATGCCCTACCCTATTCTAAATTACTACATTTCAAAGCTCTTTTACCTTACCAGCCCTGAACAGGGCCCTTTGCGGGGCATGCCCCAAGAAATTCAGCTCTTTTGCCTGTAAAAAAAAACATACAATACCCCCCCCCCAACATTACAACCCACCACCCACATACCCCTAATCTAACCCAAACCCCCCTTAAATAAACCTAACACTAAGCCCCTGAAGATCTTCCTACCTTGTCTTCACCCTACCAGGTTCACCGATCCGTCCTGAAGAGCTCCTCCGATGTCCTGATCCAAGCCCAAGCGGGGGGCTGAAGAGGTCCATGATCCGGCTGAAGTCTTCATCCAAGCGGGAGCTGAAGAGGTCCATGATCCGGATGAAGTCTTCTATCAACGGCATCTTCAATCTTCTTTCTTCCGGATCCATCTTGCAGACCTCCGACGCGGAACATCCTCTTCTCCCGACGCCTACTAGCTGAATGACGGTTCTTTTAAGGGACGTCATCCAAGATGGCGTCCCTCGAATTCCGATTGGCTGATAGGATTCTATCAACCAATCGGAATTAAGGTAGGAATATTCTGATTGGCTGATGGAATCAGCCAATCAGAATCAAGATCAATCCGATTGGCTGATCCAATCAGCCAATCAGATTGAGCTTGCATTCTATTGGCTGATCAGAACAGCTAATAGAATGCAAGCTCAATCTGATTGGCTGATCGAATCAACCAATCGGATTGAACTTGATTCTGATTGGCTGATTAGGGGTATGTGGGTGGTGGGTTGTAATGTTGGGGGGGGGGTAATTGTATGTTTTTTTTTTACAGGCAAAAGAGCTGAATTTCTTGGGGCATGCCCCGCAAAGGGCCCTGTTCAGGGCTGGTAAGGTAAAAGAGCTTTGAAATGTAGTAATTTAGAATAGGGTAGGGCATTTTGTTATTTTGGGGGTATTTGTTATTTTATTAGGGGGCTTAGAGTAGGTGTAATTAGTTTAAAATTGTTGTAATATTTTTCTTATGTTTGTATATTTTTTTTTATTTTTTGTAACTTTGTTCTTTTTTATTTTTTGTACTTTAGTTAGTTTATTTCATTGTAGTTATTTGTAGGAATTGTATTTAATTTATTTATTGATAGTGTAGTGTTAGGTTTAATTGTAGGTAATTGTAGGTATTTTATTTAATTAATTTAATGATAGTATAGTGTTAGGTTTAATTGTAACTTAGGTTAGGATTTATTTTACAGGTAATTTTGTTATTATTTTAACTAGGTAACTATTAAATAGTTCTTAACTATTTAATAGCTATTGTACCTGGTTAAAATAATTACAAAGTTGCCTGTAAAATAAATCCTAACCTAAGTTACAATTAAACCTAACACTATACTATCATTAAATTAATTAAATAAAATACCTACAATTACCTACAATTAAACCTAACACTACACTATCAATAAATAAATTAAATACAATTCCTACAAATAACTACAATAAAATAAATATTAATCCTAAAATAGCTACAATGTAATTATAATTTATATTGTAGCTATATTAGGGTTTATTTTACAGGTAAGTATTTATCTTTAAATAGGAATAATTTATTTAATAAGAGTTAATTAATTTCGTTAGATTAAAATTATATTTAATTTAGGGGGGTGTTAGTGTTAGGGTTAGACTTAGCTTTAGGGGTTAATACATTTATTATAGTAGCGGTGAGCTCCGGTCGGCAGATTAGGGGTTACTGTTTGAAGTTAGGTGTCGGCGATGTTAGGGAGGGCAGATTAGGGGTTAATACTATTTATTATAGGGTTAGTGATGCGGATTAGGGGTTAATAACTTTATTATAGTAGCACTCAGGTCCGCTCGGCAGATTAGGGCTTAATAAGTGTAGGCAGGTGGAGGCGACGTTGAGGGGGGCAGATTAGGGGTTAATAAATATAATATAGGGGTCGGCGGTGTTAGGGGCAGCAGATTAGGGGTACATAAGGATAATGTAAGTAGCGGCGGTTTACGGAGCGGCAGATTAGGGGTTAATAATAATATGCAGGGGTCAGCGATAGTGGGGGCGGCAGATTAGGGGTTAATAAGTGTAAGGCTAGGGGTGTTTAGACTCGGGGTACATGTTAGGGTGTTAGGTGCAGACGTAGGAAGTGTTTCCCCTTAGCAAACAATGGGGCTGCGTTAGGAGCTGAACGCGGCTTTTTTGCAGGTGTTAGGTTTTTTTTCAGCTCAAACAGCCCCATTGTTTCCTATGGGGGAATCGTGCACGAGCACGTTTTTGAGGCTGGCCGTTTGCGTAAGCAACTCTGGTATCGAGAGTTGAAGCTGCGTTAAAAATGCTCTACGCTCCTTTTTTGGAGCCTAACGCAGCCTTTTTGTGGACTCTCAATACCAGAGTTATTTTTATGGTGCGGCCAGAAAAAAGCCGGCGTTAGCTACGCGGGTCGTTACCGACAAAACTCTAAATCTAGGCCATAGGGTTTATTGTATAGGTAAGTATTTAGTTTTAAATAGGAATAATTTATTTAATTATAGGAATATTTATTTATATTAATTTAAATAATATTTAAGTTAGGGGGGTGTTAGGGTTAGACTTAGGTTTTGGGGTTAATTCATTTAATATATTGGCAGCAGTGTAGGGGGGTAGATTAGGGGTTAATCAGTGTAATGTAGGTGGCAGCGGTGTAGGGGGGCAGGATAGGGGTTAATAAATGTAATGTAGGTGGCGGAGGGCTCTGGGTGCGTCAGTTTAGGGGTTAAACAATTAATTTATTTGCGGCAGGGTCCGGGATCGGCAGGATAGGGGTTTATAACTTTATGTAGGTGGCGGCGGTATAGGGGGCGGCAGATTAGGAGTTAATAGGTATAATGTAGGTGGCGGCGGGGTGCGGGAGCGGCGGTTTAGGGGTTCATATATTTATTATTGTTGCGGCGGGGTCCGGGAGTGGCGGTTTAGGGGTTAATAAGTTTAATGTAGGTGGTGGCGGTGTAGGGGGGGGCAGATTAGAGGTTAATAGGTATAATGTAGGTGGCGGCGGGGTCCGGGAGCAGCGGTTCATATATTTATTATAGTGGGGACGGGTTCCGGGAGCAGCGGTTTAGGGGTTAATACATTTATTAGAGTTGCGGCGGGGTCCGGGAGCAGCGTCTTAGGGGTTCATATATTTATTATAGTTGCGGCGGGGTCCGGGAGCGGCGGTTTAGGGGGTAATAAGTTTATTTAGTTGCGGGGGGCTCCGGGAGCGGCGGTATAGGGGGTAAAACAGTATAGTATAGTGTGGGTGACAGGGTAGCAAGAAAGCTGCGTATAAGCCGATGAGCAGCGAGATCGATGACTCTCAGTTAACAACAGTACGCTGCTCATCAATCCGTACTTGGTGCGCAGCTTCTTGACACCTTTTTTGTTAACTTTGGTGAACGTATTCAGGTCCGCGGCGGCGATCTTAGGCGAGCGTATTGGGCCGGCGAATGCAGGTAAGTTGACGGCTTGATACATAGGGGCCATGGTCTTCTTGGCATACTTTTACTAAATTCTTTCATTTTGATGTTTTCTCTTCTTCAGAAGCAGTTTTTGGTAGAAAAGTTCTTCAGGCAACTGTTTCAGTTTGATTCTTCTGCTTATAATTTCATTTTTTTTCATTATAAAGATTAAAACTTTTGATTTGGGTTGTGGATTAATTTTTCAGCGGAATTGGCTGTCTTTATTTTTATCCCTCCCTCTCTAGTGACTCTTGCGTGGAGTTCCACATCTTGGGTATTTGCTATCCCATACGTCACTAGCTCATGGACTCTTGCCAATTACATGAAAGAAAACATAATTTATGTAAGAATTTACCTGATAAATTCATTTCTTTCATATTGGCAAGAGTCCATGAGACCCACCATTTTTATGGTGGTTATGATTTTTTTTGTATAAAGCACAATTATTCCAATTCCTTGTTGATGCTTTTGCTCCTTTCTTATCACCCCACTTCTTGGCTATTCGTTAAACTGAATTGTGGGTGTGGTGAGAGGTGTATTTATAGTCATTTTGAGGTTTGGGAAACTTTGCCCCTCCTGGTAGGATTGTATATCCCATACGTCACTAGCTCATGGACTCTTGCCAATATGAAAAAAAATAATTTATCAGGTAAATTCTTACATAAATTATGTTTTTTCTTTCCTAAGATATGGTGAGTCCACGGCTTGAGTAATTACTGTTGGGAACCAATACCCAAGCTAGAGGACATGGATAAATAGAGTGGGGACAAGACAGGCAGTCCTAAACAGAAGGCACCACCGCTTGAAAAACCTTTCTCCCAAAAGAAGCCTCAGCCGAGGCAAAAATATCAGATTTGGAAAATTTGGAAAAAGTATGTAGAGAAGACCAAGTTGCAGTTCCACAGAAGCTTCATTTTTGAAAGAAGAAGAGGAAACAGCTCTTGGGGAATAAGCCGTAATTCTCTCAGGAGGCTGCTGTCCAGCAGTCTCATAAGCCAAACTAATTATACTTCGTAACCAAAAATAAAGTAGTAGCAGTAGCTTTTTGACCTTTACGTTTCCCAGAGAAACATACAAAGAGGGTAGAGGACTGGCGAAAATCCTTAGTCGCCTGTAAGCAGAATTTAAGAGCACGTGCAACATCCAAATTGTGTAACAAACGTTCTTTGGAAGAAGAAGGATTAGGCCACAGAGAGGGAAGAACAATTCTCTGATTGATATTTCTATTAAAAACAACATTAGGAACGAAACCTAACTTAGTACGAAGAACCGCCTTATCGGCATGAAAAATAAAATAAGGTGAATCACACTGCAGAGCTGAGAGTTCCAAGACTCTTCGAGCAGAAGAGATAGCAACAAGAAACAAAACCTTCCAAGATAACAACTTAATGTCTATGGAATGCAACGGCTCAAACTGAGCCAGTTGTAAAACTTTAAGAACAAGCTTAAGGCTCCAAGGAGGAGCAACAGACTTAACGACAAGCTTGATTTTAACCAAGCTCTGACAAAAAGATTGCACATCTGGCACATCCGCCAAACGTTTATGTAGTAAAAACTGATAAAGCAGAAATCTGACCCTTCAGGTTACTGACTGACAATCCCTTCGCCAGGCCTTCCTGAAGAAAAAAATAAAATTTTTAGGAATTCTAATTCGACTCCAAGAGTAGCCCTTGGATTCACACCAATAAAGATATTTATGCCATATCTTATGGTAAATCTTTCTAGAAACAGGATTGCAAGCCTGAATCATGGTCTCAATGACCGACTCAGAAAAACCACACTTAGACAGAATTAAGCTTTCAATTTTCAAGCAGTCAGCTTCAGAGAAACGAGATTTGGATGAAGGAAGGGACCCTGAATCAGGAGGTCCTTCCTCAGAGGTAGTCTCCAAAGTGGGAGAGATGACATCTCCACTAGGTCTGCAAACCAGATCCTGCGAGGCCTCGCAGGAGCTATTAGAATCACTGACGCCCTCTCCTGGTTGATACAAGCAATGACTCATGGAAGGAGAGCAAATGGAGGAAACAGGTATGCCAACCTGAAAACCCAAGGAACCACCAGAACATCTATCAGAATGGCCTGCAAATCTCTTGACCTTGAACTGTAGCTTAGAAGCTTGGCATACTGACGGGGCGCCATCAGATCTAACTCTGGCACCCCCCATTTGAGGACTAAGCTGGAAAACACCTCCGGATAGAGTTCCTGGGATGAAAAGTCTGCTCAGAAAATCCGCTTCCCAGTTGTCGACTCCTGGAATGTGGATGGTCACGATCACCCAGGAGGTCTCCAAAAGGCTCTTGCTCCATATACAGTAAGAAATGTTGGGAAAAAGTAAATAAACTTGTACGGATAACTTTCAAATATTTTAATATTCAATTAAAATAAGCCAAGGAAAAAATACACTTTAGATTTTATCCCAAATTAGGATCAATCCCCAGCTATAATTATGTGAGAAAAGTTAAGAAAAAATGTAATAAACATCAAATAAACTTCTAAAATACCCCTCAGGCAACCCCACACCTCAATTACTGAGGTGCCTTACCGCTACCAATTAAGACCGGATCATCCAGAAATGGAATAAAACAACTTTTTCCTCAGAAACGTCATAAAGTAAAGCCAGTCATGTCACCGCAACTGCCGAGCTCAAATTACTGCTCCAACACAAAGAGGCACTGCTTCCTGGTACACCGAGTACCAGAAATAACTGTTTTTTCAAACCTGACAGTTTAAAATGTTGCATCATTTTATTTTAAAGCAAATGGGAAATGAATAAGCTGCTGAAATAGAAAATTCAGCCTTACTTTTAGTTTAAACTTGTATTGTTTTATCACGTAAATATGTGTCAGAAAATAAAGCCCAATAAAAAATGTTACCCTTTCTTTTTAAAAGAGTTTAAATGTTAGTCTCACACATGCTACAGTGCCTGCTTCATGCCCCAGTGTAACCCATACAACAGGATTATCTATGTCCCAATAAAAAAGCAGTGTTTTTAATTTGTAAAATGCATGGTCTCCCCAACTGGAAGAAAAAGCACTTACCTGCTCCGCTGTCCGGCATGTAGACAGTTACAAGGTATGAGAGGACACAGTTCCTCACATAGACCTTTGAAAAAGAAAGAACAGAGTAACCAACTTTGGCTTTCTAAACTAGGGCAGAAATTGTTAGGAAAACAGAGTAGTACCTCTGTACAAGTTCCTAACTGCTTTAAAGCCACTACTACCAAAACTTGCTTGTAGATTAAATCAAAATTTGTATTCAGAAACCTACTTCACCTCCTCCATGCACTAAAGGCAAAGAGAATGACTGGGGGTTGTGGGTAAGGGAGTGATACTTAACAGATTAACTGTGGCGCTCTTTGCCTCCTCCTGCTGGCCAGGAGTGATATTCCCAACAGTACTTACTCAAGCCGTGGACACACCATATCTTATGAAAGAAATAAAACCCCTACAATTACAAAAAATAAAATAACCTATTATTACAAAAAATAACATTGCCCTAAAGCGATCAGCTCTTTTGTTAAAAAAAACACTAACCCACTAACATTACAATCCCCCCCCCCCAATAAAAAAAAACCTAACTAAAAAAATCCTAAACTAAAAATAAATAAATAAAAAAAACCTAAGATTAACCCCAAAGTTTGTACTCACCAATGATGATGGGCGGCGCTCAATCTTCATCTTCATCGCGGGTCCATCTTCTTCCATCTTCATCCCGGCTCCATCTTCTTCCATCTTCATCCCGGCGGAGGTCCATCTTCTAACTTCGGTGTCAGTGGTGAGGTCAGCAGAGATCGCGGTGGCAATATCAGTGGTCCTCTTCTAATCTTCAACACGGAGCTCCCTCTTCATGCGGTCTCCAGCCACACAGTGAATAGTGAATGCAAGTTACCCCTTTTATATAGGGGTAGCCTTGGATTCCTATTGGCTGATTTGAATCTTCAAATTCAAATCAGCCAATAGAATTAAAGCTAAAGGTTAAGTCGGAAAGGGTCGGTTAGTACAGAGCACTCGGACATCCTTTGAATTACATGCCGGGTGCCCTGTACTCACACTTTTGTCCTCTGACGAAGAAGTTAATAATAACTTTGAAACGCGTAAGAATTATTTTTGAGTGGGCGTACAGAACTTTTATTCAATACCGGCATATTTTTACTTTTTGCTTTTTTTGTATGTTTTTAATTTAGTTTTTGGCGGTACTCGCTATATTGATTTTATAACAAACAGCAGCTCGCTATATATGTTTAGCTGTGAATATACCACTTTTGCATGAATGATATTTAGGGATATATGTGGACTGCATAATAATCCCAGTTGATTGGAGGCAGCTAAGAGACTGACATTTTATACTCCACACTATATGTTTTAATGCTTACCTCATCACGGATTGAAGTTGGTGAATGTAAGTGCAAATCCTCATATTGTGTCACTAAATAAATGTATATATAACAGAGTTACGCTATGTGATTTCCTTTTCTTTTCTATGGTACAACATTGGAGTAATTCCACTACCACCATACTCCGGGAGGATACAAAGCCGTAAAAGAATAAGGTTGAAAGTTAAAACAGTCCACTTTTTATAAGCATATGTATTGGAAGTTTTAGCGCCGGTGATCCTCCTTTAAAATCAATTTATCTGTATAACACTATACAATTCTGTACAAAATTTCAACTTCCCTTTGATGCTATAAAAATTCTGCTCAACAAACCGATTCCCTTTTTAACTAGGGCACAAGACCATGCAGGTCGTTCACATAACTACATCCCACAGATTTAGCGTATATCACAGATTTAGCGTATATACCAATGTTGGCAAGACAGCGCTATATCTGCATGCCTCAGGAAGTGAAGCATGCAATACTAGCACAGTCTCACTGCTATCTGTGAAGCTGCGCTAGCTGAACCCTTAACGATCTTGGATGTACAGGGTACGTTGGTAATTAAGGGGTTAAATAGTGCTACACTAATATATTGATATATTGATTGAACAAATTGACCTATATTTTGATTTATTAGACGTTAAGATATAATAACAATATATTCCCTGCAACTTCGGAACCGTCAGAGACTCAGTAAATGCGCCCTCTCCTTTTTTCCAACATACAAAATAACCTTTTTTGTGTGTTTGTATTTAGATGGTACATTTCTGCTTTCTTTTTTAAGTGTTATCTTAATTTGTGGCTGTTCAATTTATGTTTGCTTCATATGTAATAAACAATAATTTCATATCCCTAGTATCATTTTCTTTAATAGTCAGATCAATTTGACTCTAGTTTTAGTTATTCATACTAGGTACCTTTAATCTGCCATATTATGTTTATAATTTCATTGTATCAATTTTTACTTGCTTCTTGGCAGATTTGTTATTGAACGTAACCTCTACTTTGAGTGTTTTTACACATTTTGGGCTTGATTACTAGTGGAGCGGTTACTGTTGCACGCAAACGATCAGCGGTGTATTGTGGCTCTTTGCTTGCATCTCAAGCAGCATGTGTATTACTAGCTGGAAGTAAACGTGTTCACTTGAGCGCAATTTAATTTAACGCTCGTCTGGTTAGTGCAATTTCAGAGTTCTGGTTAACTGTTATGCGAGACCAAAAAGTTAAATATTTTTTATTTATATATATTATGTATATATATATATATATATATATATATATATGATTGTGTTCATGTAAAATACATATCTATACCAATTTATCTATAGAAATATATATATATATATATATGTATAGGTTTATACAGATATAAAGGGGGATGTTTATCAAAGGTCTGTCGGACCTTATCCGACAGTGCGGATCAGGTCCGACAGACCTCGCTGAATGCGGAGAGCAATATGCTCTCCATATTCAGCATTGCACCAGCAGCTCTTGTTAGCTGCTGGCAGGGCCGCCATCAGGGGGTGACAGGGGTGACTCGTGTCAGGGGCCCAATGGGCCAGGGGGGGCCCATGAGGCAAGAACTAAAAAAAAAAAAAATTTTTTTTTTTTACATTTTGGCAGCCACCAGTGGGTACTACAGCAGAGTGCTAATTGAGCATGGGAATTGTTATTACAAGGAGTAAAGTATTAGCATTTGAGAGGATTTCTGAGTGTGCACTAAACCACTGTGCACATAAACATTGTCTGTTCCTTTTTAGGATATTTTGGCCTTACTACTGATTATTCACATCTTTCTACAGACTTTGAGACTAACAAGACCTTTCCGGAAGTCACCAATCCACCATTTAACCTGTAAATTATTGTTTAGGCAGTTCAGGGCCCTTCCTTTCAGCCACTGCATGCTGTTGTCATCATTTAGTTGGCATCTTCCTTTGCAAAAAATATAATCAGAACTCCATATTTTGTTTTCTAAATCTCATTTTTTCACAAAACTGTAGTCTACCTTATTACTTGTCAGGTCAATGTAAACAAGTGCTGAGTGTCTGTGTCTGAGTGTGTTTCTTTGCGTGTCTGCTAGAGTGTCTATATGCGAATCCTTATGTGTGAGTGTGTGTGTGTTTCAGTGTATGAGTGTGTCTGTGTGTGTATGTTACTACCTTTACAACAATTCCAATTTAAATAGACACTTAAGAATAAAGTGCATATACGTTTTAGTCACTTGGTCAAAAATTGCACGTCAAAGGAGGGGGGGGGACCCTGATCAATGGTTAAGTCAGGGGCCCCAAAATTTCTAGTGGCGGCCCTGGCTGCTGGTGCAATGCCACCCCCTGCAGATTCGCGGCCAATTGGCCGCCAGCGGGGGGTGTCACTCAACCCGATCGTACTCAATTGGGTTGAATTGTGGCGATCTCTAGGCAGACAGGTTATGGAGCAGCAGTCTTTAGAAACACGCGGCTTCATGCTCTGTACGGAGCTTGATAGATATGCCCCAAAGTATCTATATAGAAATATGTATTCTTGAATAAATAGAACATATTCTGCTATGTAAAGAACATTGAAATGTAATGTATTAATATTTCTTTCATGTAATTGGCAAGAGTCCATGAGCTAGTGACATATGGGATATACAATCCTACCAGGAGGGGCAAAGTTTCCCAAACCTCAAAATGCCTATAAATACACCCCTCACCACACCCACAATTCAGTTTTACAAACTTTGCCTCCTATTGAGGTGGTGAAGTAAGTTTGTGCTAAGATTTCTACGTTGATATGCGCTTCTCAGCATTGTTGAAGCCCGATTCCTCTCAGAGTACAGCGAATGTCAGAGGGACATGAAGGGAGTATCACTTATGAATATGATGATTTCCCTAACGGGGGTCTATTTCATAGGTTCTCTGTTATCGGTCGTAGAGATTCATCTCCTACGTCCCTTTTCAGATCGACGATATACTCTCAATTTACCATTAGCTCTACTAATAACTGTTTTAGTACTGGTTTGGCTATCTGCTATGTGTGGATGGGTGTCTTTTGGTAAGTATGTTTTTTATTACTTAAGACACCTTAGCTATGATTTGGCACTTTATGCATTTATATAAACTTCTAAATATATGTATTGTACTTATATTTTCCATGAGTCAGGTTCATGTATTTCCTTCAGCAGACTGTCAGTTTCATATTTGGGGAATTTAAACATTTTAAGAAATTTATTTCTTACCTGGGGTTTAGTCTTTTTTTCAATTGACTACTTCTTGCTATTGCGGGTATTAGGCCCGCGGGAGCGACAAATGCTAAACTTTATTGCGTCATTCTTGGCGCGAAAATTTTTTGGTGCGGAAAAAGACGTTTATGACGCAACTTTGTCATTTCCGGCGTCATACGTGACGCTAAGACCTTTCACACAGCGGCATCATTAGTGACGCGAGTGTGTCATTTCCGGTTATTTTTGGCGCCAAAAAAGTTTACGTTATGTTGTGCGTCATACTTGGCGCCAATTTTTTTTCATTATTTCAATACCCTATCAGAAGCCTATGCTTTTGCATTTTTTCCCATTCCTGAAACTGTCATATAAGGAAATTGATCATTTTGCTTTATATGTTGTTTTTTCTCTTACATTGAGCAAGATGTCCCAATCCGATCCTGTCTCAGAAGTTTCTCCTGGAACATTGCTGCCTGACATCGGTTCTACCAAAGCTAAGTGCATTTGTTGCAAAAGTGTAGACATTATTCCACCAAATGTCATTTGTAATAGTTGTCATGATAAACTTTTACATGCAGATAGTGTTTCCATCAGTAATAGTACATTGCCAGTTGCAGTTCCTTCAACTTCTAATGTACATGATATACCTGTAAATTTTAAAGAATTTGTATCTGATTCTATTCTGAAGGCTTTGTCTGCATTTCCACCTTCTAATAAACGTAAAAGGTCTTTTAAAACTTCTCATTTAGCTGATGAAATTTCAAATGACCAGCAACATAATAATTTATCCTCTTCTGATGAGGATCTATCTGATTCAGAAGATCCTTCCTCAGACATTGACACTGACGAATCTACTTATTTATTTAAAATAGAGTATATGCATTCTTTATTAAAAGAAGTGTTAATTACTTTGGATATTGAGGTAACCAGTCCTATTGACGTTCAGTCTAATAAACGTTTAAATGCTGTTTTTAAACCTCCTGTGGTTTCCCCAGGGGTTTTTCCTATTCCTGAGGCTATTTCTGATATGATTTCTAGGGAATGGAATAAGCCAGGTACTTCTTTTATTCCTTCTTCAAGGTTTAAAAAATTGTATCCTTTACCAGCAAAATCTATAGAGTTTTGGGAAAAAATCCCCAAAGTTGATGGGGCTATTTCTACTCTTGCTAAACATACCACTATTCCTATGGAAGAGAGTAGTTCCTTTAAGGATCCTTTAGATAGGAAGCTTGAATCTTATCTAAGGAAGGCCTATTTATATTAAATTATTTAACCCCTAAAATACTAAACTATCCCTACCACTAAACCTAAGTCTAACCCTACAAATAGCCCTGAAAAGGGCTTTTTGCGTGGCATTACCCCAAAGTAAACTGCTCTTTTGCCAGCCCTTAAAAGGGCTTTTGGCGGGGCTTTGTCACAAAGTAATCAGCTCTTTTGCCTACAATCTAAATCCCCCTACACCGCTGCCACCTATAATAAATGTGTTAACCCCTAATCTAATCCCCCTACACCGCCGCCAGCTATATTAACTATATTAACCCTAATTATATTAGGGTTAATGTAGTTAATATAATTATTAACTATATTAACTATATTAATATAGTTAATATCGTTATTATAATATATATATATATATATATATATATATATATATATATAACCCTATCTAACTCTAACATCCCTAACTAAGCTCTTATTAAAATAAATCTAATATTAATATTATTAATTAAAATATTCCTATTTAAATCTAAATACTTACCTATAAAATAAACCCTAAGGCCTAGATTTGGAGTTCGGCGGTAGCCGTCAAAACCAGCGTTAGAGGCTCCTAACGCTGGTTTTGGCCGCCCGCTGGTATTTGGAGTCAGTGATTAAAGGGTCTAACGCTCACTTTTCAGCCGCGACTTTTCCATACCGCAGATCCCCCTACGCCATTTGCGTATCCTATCTTTTCAATGGGATCTTGCTAACGCCGGTATTTAGAGTCGTTTCTGAAGTGAGCGTTAGAGCTCTAACGACAAAACTCCAGCCGCCTGAAAATAGCAGGAGTTAAGAGCTTTCTGGCTAACGCCGGTTCATAAAGCTCTTAACTACTGTACCCTAAAGTACACTAACACCCATAAACTACCTATGTACCCCTAAACCGAGCTCCCCCCACATCGCCGCCACTCGATTAAAATATTTTAACCCCTAATCTGCCGACCGCCACCTACGTTATACTTATGTACCCCTAATCTGCTGCCCCTAACCCCGCCGACCCCTGTATTATATTTATTAACCCCTAACCTGCCCCCCACAACGTCGCCGCCAGCTACTTAAAATAATTAACCCCTAATCTGCCGACCGCAAAGCGCCGCCACTTACGTTATCCCTATGTACCCCTAATCTGCTGCCCCTAACACCGCCGACCCCTATATTATATTTATTAACCCCTAATCTGGCCCCCTCAACGTCGCCGACACCTGCCTACACTTATTAACCCCTAATCTGCCGAGCGGACCTGAGCGCTACTATAATAAAGTTATTAACCCCTAATCCGCCTCACTAACCCTATCATAAATAGTATTAACCCCTAATCTGCCCTCCCTAACATCGCCGACACCTAACTTCAATTATTAACCCCTAATCTGCCGAGCGGACCTCACCGCTATTCTAATAAATGTATTAACCCCTAAAGCTAAGTCTAACCCTAACACTAACACCCCCCTAACTTAAATATAATTTACATCTAACGAAATTAATTAACTCTTATTAAATAACTTATTCCTATTTAAAGCTAAATACTTACCTGTAAAATAAATCCTAATATAGCTACAATATAAATTATAATTATATTATAGCTATTTTAGGATTAATATTTATTTTACAGGCAACTTTGTAATTATTTTAACCAGGTACAATAGCTATTAAATAGTTAAGAACTATTTAATAGTTACCTAGTTAAAATAATAACAAATTTACCTGTAAAATAAATCCTAACCTAAGATATAATTAAACCTAACACTACCCTATCAATACATTAATTAAATAAACTACCTACAATTACCTACAATTAACCTAACACTACACTATCAATAAATTAATTAAACACAATTCCTACAAATAAATACAATTAAATAAACTAGCTAAGTTACAAAAAATAAAAAAATATTTACAAACATAAGAAAAATATTACAACAATTTTAAACTAATTACACCTACTCTAAGCCCCCTAATAAAATAACAAAGCCCCCCAAAATAAAAAATTCCCTACCCTATTCTAAATTAAAAAAGTTACAAGCTCTTTTACCTTACCAGCCCTGAACAGGGCCCTTTGCGGGGCATGCCCCAAGAATTTCAGCTCTTTTGCCTGTAAAAAAAAAACATACAATACCCCCCCCCAACATTACAACCCACCACCCACATACCCCTAATCTAACCCAAACCCCCCTTAAATAAACCTAACACTAAGCCCCTGAAGATCTTCCTACCTTGTCTTCACCATCCAGGTATCACCGATCCGTCCTGGCTCCAACATCTTCATCCAACCCAAGCGGGGGTTGGCGATCCATCATCCGGTGGCTGAAGAGGTCCAGAAGAGGCTCCAAAGTCTTCCTCCTATCCGGCAAGAAGAGGACATCCGGACCGGCAAACATCTTCTCCAAGCGGCATCTTCGATCTTCTTCCATCCGGTGCGGAGCGGGTCCATCTTGAAGCAGGCGACGCGGATCCATCCTCTTCTTCCGTTGTCTCCCGACGAATGACGGTTCCTTTAAGGGACGTCATCCAAGATGGCGTCCCTCGAATTCCGATTGGCTGATAGGATTCTATCAGCCAATCGGAATTAAGGTAGGAATTTTCTGATTGGCTGATGGAATCAGCCAATCAGAATCAAGTTCAATCCGATTGGCTGATCCAATCAGCCAATCAGATTGAGCTCGCATTCTATTGGCTGATCAGAACAGCCAATAGAATGCGAGCTCAATCTGATTGGCTGATTGGATCAGCCAATCGGATTGAACTTGATTCTGATTGGCTGATTCCATCAGCCAATCAGAAAATTCCTACCTTAATTCCGATTGGCTGATAGAATCCTATCAGCCAATCGGAATTCGAGGGACACCATCTTGGATGACGTCCCTTAAAGGAACCGTCATTCGTCGGGAGACAACGGAAGAAGAGGATGGATCCGCGTCGCCTGCTTCAAGATGGACCCGCTCCGCACCGGATGGAAGAAGATCGAAGATGCCGCTTGGAGAAGATGTTTGCCGGTCCGGATGTCCTCTTCTTGCCGGATTGGAGGAAGACTTTGGAGCCTCTTCTGGACCTCTTCAGCCACCGGATGATGGATCGCCAACCCCCGCTTGGGTTGGATGAAGATGTTGGAGCCAGGACGGATCGGTGATACCTGGATGGTGAAGACAACGTAGGAAGATCTTCAGGGGCTTAGTGTTAGGTTTCTTTAAGGGGGGTTTGGGTTAGATTAGGGGTATGTGGGTGGTGGGTTGTAATGTTGGTGGGGGGTATTGTATGTTTTTTTTTTACAGGCAAAAGAGCTGAAATTCTTGGGGCATGCCCCGCAAAGGGCCCTGTTCAGGGCTGGTAAGGTAAAAGAGCTTGTAACTTTTTTAATTTAGAATAGGGTAGGGAATTTTTTATTTTGGGGGGCTTTGTTATTTTATTAGGGGGCTTAGAGTAGGTGTAATTAGTTTAAAATTGTTGTAATATTTTTCTTATGTTTGTAAATATTTTTTTATTTTATGTAACTTAGTTCTTTTTTATTTTTTGTACTTTAGCTAGTTTATTTAATTGTATTTATTTGTAGGAATTGTGTTTAATTAATTTATTGATAGTGTAGTGTTAGGTTAATTGTAGGTAGTTTATTTAATTAATGTATTGATAGGGTAGTGTTAGGTTTAATTATATCTTAGGTTAGGATTTATTTTACAGGTAAAATTGTTATTATTTTAACTAGGTAACTATTAAATAGTTCTTAACTATTTAATAGCTATTGTACCTGGTTAAAATAATTACAAAGTTGCCTGTAAAATAAATATTAATCCTAAAATAGCTATAATATAATTATAATTTATATTGTAGCTATATTAGGATTTATTTTACAGGTAAGTATTTAGCTTTAAATAGGAATAAGTTATTTAATAAGAGTTAATTAATTTTGTTAGATGTAAATTATATTTAAGTTAGGGGGGTGTTAGTGTTAGGGTTAGACTTAGCTTTAGGGGTTAATACATTTATTAGAATAGCGGTGAGGTCCGCTCGGCAGATTAGGGGTTAATAATTGAAGGTAGGTGTCGGCGATGTTAGGGAGGGCAGATTAGGGGTTAATACTATTTATGATCGGGTTAGTGAGGCGGATTAGGGGTTAATAACTTTATTATAGTAGCGCTCAGGTCCGCTCGGCAGATTAGGGGTTAATAAGTGTAGGCAGGTGTCGGCGACGTTGAGGGGGGCAGATTAGGGGTTAATAAATATAATATAGGGGTCGGCGATGTTAGGGCAGCAGATTAGGGGTACATAGGGATAACGTAGGTTGCGGCGGTTTACGGAGCGGCAGATTAGGGGTTAAAAAAATATGCAGGGGTCAGCGATAGCGGGGGCGGCAGAATAGGGGTTAATAAGTGTAAGGTTAGGGGTGTTTAGACTCGGGGTACATGTTAGAGTGTTAGGTGCAGACGTAGGAAGTGTTTCCCCATAGGAAACAATGGGGCTGCGTTAGGAGCTGAACGCGGCTTTTTTGCAGGTGTTAGGTTTTTTTTCAGCTCAAACAGCCCCATTGTTTCCTATGGGGGAATCGTGCACGAGCACGTTTTTGAGGCTGGCCGCGTCCGTAAGCAACTCTGGTATCGAGAGTTGCATTTGCGGTAAAAATGCTCTACGCTCCTTTTTTGGAGCCTAACGCAGCATTTGTTTGAACTCTCGATACCAGAGTTAAATTTATGGTGCGGCCAGAAAAAAACCCGCGGAGCATTAACAGCCCTTCTACCGCCAAACTCCAAATCTAGGCCTAAGATAGCTACAATATAATTAATAATTACATTGTAGCTATGTTAGGGTTTATATTTATTTTACAGGTAAATTGTTAATTATTTTAACTAGGTATAATAGCTATTAAATAGTTATTAACTATTTAATAGCTACCTAGTTAAAATAATTACCCAATTACCTGTAAAATAAATCCTAACCTAAGTTACAAATACACCTACACTATCAATAAATTAAATAAACTACAAATATCTATCTAAAAATACAATTAAATAAACTAAACTAAATTACAAAAAAACAACAACACTAAATTACAAAAAATAAAAAAAAAGATTACAAGATTTTTAAGCTAATTACACCTATTCTAAGCCCCCTAATAAAATAATAAAGCCCCTCAAAATAAAAAAAAATTCCCTACCCTATTCTAAATTAAAAAAAGTTCAAAGCTCTTTTACCTTACCAGCCCTTACAAGGGCCTTTTGTGGGGCATGCCCCAAAGAAAACTGCTCTTTTGCCTGAAAAAAAAAACACAATACCACCCCCCAACATTACAACCCACCACCCACATACCCCTAATCTAACCCAAAGCCCCCTTAAATAAACCTAACACTACCCCCCTGAAGATCTCCCTACCTTGTCTTAACCACACCGGGCCGAACTCCTCATCCGATCCGGGCGATGTCTTTATCCAAGCGGCAAAGAAGAAGTCTTGATCCCGGCGATGTCTTTATCCAAGCGGCAGCAAAGTCTTCTTCCATCCGGCAGCATCTTCCATCAAGCGGCATCTTCAATCTTCATTCGTCGCTCCTCCAACGTGGAGCATCCATCCCGGCCGACGACTGAAAGACGAATGAGGTACCTTTAAATGACGTCATCCAAGATGGCGTCCGTCGAATTCCGATTGGCTGATAGGATTCTATCAGCCAATCGGAATTAAGGTAGAAAGATCTGATTGGCTGATTGAATCAGCCAATCAGATTCAAGTTCAATCCGATTGGCTGAACCAATCAGCCAATCAGATTGAGCTTGCATTCTATTGGCTGTTCCAATCAGCCAATAGAATGCGAGCTCAATCTAATTAGCTGATTGGTTCAGCCAATCGGATTGAACTTGAATCTGTTAGGTTTATTTAAGGCGGTATGTGGGTGGTGGGTTGTAATGTTGGGGGTGGTATTGTGTTTTTTTCAGGCAAAAGAGCATTTTTCTTTGGGGCATGCCCCACAAAAGGCCATTTTAAGGGCTGGTAAGGTAAAAGAGCTTTGAACTTTTTTTAATTTAGAATAGGGTAGGGAATTTTTTTTATTTTGGGTGGCTTTATTATTTTATTAGGGGGCTTAGAATAGGTATAATTAGCTTAAAAATCTTGTAATCTTTTTTTTTATTTTTTGTAATTTAGTGTTTTGTTTTTTTTGTAATTTAGTTTAGTTTATTTAATTGTATTTTTAGATAGATATTTGTAGTTTATTTAATTTATTACTTTTACTTGCCAGCATTTTAGTTTTAATAATACACCCATTGTTTTAAACACGTTCTAATAAAGATTTACATTTAAATTTGTGTGACTTTTTTCTAAACTCCTTTCTACTTGAGGGTCTTAACTGAGTGCTTATACTGTATCATTTTTTTGTTCAGTTTCTTTAAATGACTGCCAATTAATTTTATTAGCACTAATTGCTACGGCAAGCCTTTGGTAGCAATAACCAGCCACTTGTAATGGATTGTTAATTATTGCACTCCCGCAAACGTGCAATAATTTAGTGCTCAACTTGTAATCTAGCCCCTTGTATTTCGAACTTATAAGTACAAAATTCTATGTGTTTTTTGCACATCCAGTGTACTTAAATGGACAGTCTAGTCAAAATTAAACTTTCATGATTCAGATATTGCATGCAATCTTAAACAACTTTCCAATTGACTTTTATCATTAAATTTGCTTTGTTCCCTTGGTGGTATTTTTGAAAAGCTAAACCTAGCTAGGCTCAAACTGATTTCTAAACCGTTGAAAACCGCCTCTTAGCTCAGAGTATTTTGAAAGTTTTTACAGTTAGACAATACTAGTTCATGTGTGTCATATTATCTATCATCTAGATCACGAGTTTGGCGTTAGCCTTAAAAAGCAGAGTTCAGAGGTCCCAACGCTGCTTTTTAACGCCCGCTGGTATTACGAGTCTGGCAGGTACAGGTGTACCGCTCACTTTTTTCCGCGACTCAAGGCTACCGCGAATCCCCTTACGTCAATTGCGTATCCTATCTTTTTAATGGGATTAAGAGTCTTGGAAGAAGTGAGCGGTAGACCCTCTCCTGTCCAGACTCCTACAGCATTTAAAAGTCAGTAGTTAAGAGTTGTATGGGCTAACGCCGGAACATAAAGCTCTTAACTAAAGTGCTAAAAAGTACACTAACACCCATAAACTACCTATTAACCCCTAAACCGAGGCCCCCCAACATCGCAAACACTAAAATAATTTTTTTAACCCCTAATCTGCTGCCCCTAACATCGCCGACACCTATATTATATTTATTAACCCCTAATCTGCCCCCCCACGTCACCGACACCTACCTACAATTATTAACCCCTAATCTGCCGACCGGACATCACCGCCACTTTAATAAATGTATTAACCCCTAAAACGCCGCACTCCCACCTCGCAAACACTAGTTACATTTTATTAACCCCTAATCTGCCCCCCCCAACATCGCAGACACCTACCTACATTAATTAACCCCTAATCTGCTGACCCCAACGTCGCCGCTACTATAATAAATGTATTAACCCCTAAACCAAAGTCTAACCCTAACCCCTCCTAATTTAAATATAATTTAAATTATACAAAATTAATTTAACATAATTAAATAAATTATTCCTATTTAAAACTAAATACTTACCTATAAAATAAGCCCTAAGCTAGCTACAATATAACTAATAGTTACATTGTAGCTAGCTTAGGATTTATATTTATTTTACAGGCAACTTTGTATTTATTTTAACTAGGTACAATAGTTATTAAATAGTTATTAAATAGTTATTAACTATTTAATAACTTCCTAGTTAAAATAAGTACAAAATTACCTATAAAATAAAACCTAACCTAAGTTACAATTACACCTAACACTACACTATCATTAAACTAATTACCTAAACTACCTACAATTAATTACAATTAAATTAAATAAACTCAATTACGCAAAAAAAACAAACACTAAATTACAGAAAATAAAAAAAGAATTACAAGAATTTTAAACTAATTACACCTAATCTAATCCCCCTAATAAAATAAAAAAAGCCCCCCAAAATAATAATATTTCCCTACCCTATACTAAATTACAAATAGCCCTTAAAAGAACCTTTTGCGGGGCATTGCCCCAAAGTAATCAGCTCTTTTACGTGTAAAATAAAAATACAATACCCCCCCAACATTACAACCCACCACCCACACACTCCTACTCTAAAACCCACCCAATCCCCCTTAAAAAAACCTAACACTAACCCCCTGAAGATCACCCTACCTTGAGCCGTCTTCACCCAGCCGGGCACAAGTGGTCCTCCAGAGGGTCCGAAGTCTTCATCCGATCGGGGCAGAAGAGGTCCTCCAGACAGCAGAAGGCTTCATCCAGGCTGCATCTTCTATCTTCATCCTTCCGGAGCGGGTCCATCTTCAATCCAGCCGACGCGGAGCATCCTCTTCAAACAAAGTCCTAATGAAGAATGAAGGTTCCTTTAAATTACGTCATCCAAGATGGTGTCCCTTGAATTCCGATTGGCTGATAGAATCCTATCAGTCAATCGGAATTAAGGTAGGAAAAAACTTATTGGCTGATGTAATCAGCCAATTGGATTGAAGTTCAATTTGATTGGCTGATCCAATCAGCCAATAGGATTGACCTTGCATTCTGTTGGCTGTTCCAATCAGCCAATAGAATGCGAGGTCAATCCTATTGGCTGATAGCATCAGCCAATAGGATTTTTCCTACTTTAATTCCGATTGGCTGGTAGGATTCTATCAGCCAATCGGAATTCAAGGGACGCCATCTTGGATGACGTCATTTAAAGGAACCTTCATTGTTCGTTAGGACTTTGTTTGAAGAGGATGTTCCGCGTCGGCTGGATTGAAGATGGACCCGCTCCGCTCTGGAAGGATGAAGATAGAAGATGCAGCCTGAATGAAGCCTTCTGCCATCTGGAGGTTAGGTTTTTTAAGGGGGGATTGGGTGGGTTTTAATGGGGAGGGTGTATTTCTTTTTTTACAGGTAAAAGAGCTGATTACTTTGGGGCAATGCCCCACAAAAGGCCCTTTTAAGGGCTATTTGTAATTTAGTATAGGGTAAGGAAATTTTATTATTTTGGGGGGCTTTTTTATTTTATTAGGGTGATTAGATTAGGTGTAATTAGTTTAAAATTCTTGTAAGTCTTTTTTTATTTTCTGTAATTTAGTGTTTTTTTTTTTTTCCGTAATTTAGTTTATTTAATTTAATTGTAATTAATTGTAGGTAGTTTAGGTAATTAGTTTAATGATAGTGTAGTGTTAGGTGTAATTGTATCTTAGGTTAGGGTTTATTTTACAGGTAATTTTGAACTTTTTTAGCTAGGTAGTTATTAAATAGTTTATAACTATTTAATAACTATTGTACCTAGTTAAAATAAATACAAAGTTGCCTGTAAAATAAATATAAATCCTAAACTAGCTACAAGGTAACTAATAGTTAGTTATATTGTAGGTAGTTTATAGTTTATTTTATTGGTAAGTATTTAGTTTAATTTAAATTATATTTAAGTTAGGGGGGTGTTAGGGTTAGAGTTAGACTTAGGTTTAGGGGTTCATAACTTTATTATAGTGGCGGCGACGTTAGCGGCGGCAGATTAAGGGTTAATACATTTAATATAGTTGCTGCGATGTTGGGGGGGGCAGATTAGGGGTTAATAAATATAATGTAGGGTTCGGTGATGTTAGGGGCAGCAGATTAGGGGTTCATTAGTATAATGTAGGTGGCGGCGGAGTCCGGAGCAGCAGATTAGGGGTCAATATTATAATGTAGGTGAAGACGATGTCAGGGGTGGCAGATTAGGGGTTAATAAGTGTAAGATAAGGGGTGTTTAGACTCGGGGTTCATGTTAGGGTGTTAGGTGCAGACATAACTTTTATTTCTCCATAGGAAACAATGGGGCTGCGTTAGGAGCGGAATGCTGCTTTTTTGCAGGTGTTAGTTTTTTTTTTACCCAACTCAGCCCCATTGTTTTCTATGGGGAAATCGTGCACGGGCACGTTTAGCCGGCTTACCGCTACCGTAAGCAACGCTGGTATCGAGGTGAGATGTGGAGCTAAATTTTGCTCAATGCTCACTTTTTATGAGGGTAACGCCGGCTTAAAGAAAACTCGTAATACCAGCGTTGGCTTAAGGGAGCAGTAAAACAAAAAGGAGCGTTAGCCCCACAAGCCTTACCGACAAAAACTCGTGATCTAGCCGTATATGTGCTCACTCCCGTAGTGTTATTTAGGAGTCTGCACTGATTGGCTAAACTGCATGTCCGTCAAAGCACTGAGATAAGAGGGCAGTCTGCAGAGGCTTAGATACAAGGTAATAGCAGAGGTAAAAAGTATATTAATATTACTGTGTTGGTTATACAAAACTGGGGAATGGGTAATAAAGGGATTATCAATCTTTTTAAACAACAAAAATCCTGGTGTAAACTGTCCCTTTAAATTACGATTCACGCTGTGCATATTTAATACGATTTATTCCTGTGTAATTTACATACAAATTTAAAAAAATTTTGTGTGGTGAGCAATTGTGTTAGGCTTTTTGATGCACATTAACAATACAATTTTTCTTGCATATTTATGTGTAACTGGTTCAATAATTAATTTTGTATGATTGATGATTTACGATTTTCATCATGCACTTTTGAAACGTGCATCTATTTCCCATGCAAAAATGCCATATATGCCCATTAGTGAGACTCCCTGTTTTTATGGTAAAAAGTGGCTTGAGATACTTCCCCAGGGAAATAGAGACTTTTAGATCATTGGCCCTTAGTGATTTACAGTGAGAATTGTTAAAATCACATTTTAAAAAATGAGATAAGTTATGGTCACTTTCTTGTGGAAATGAATATTCAACAGTGTTCTTCTTGATTTTATATACAAATCTTACCAAAAGAAAAACCAAGGCTTTCTTAATTAATTTTAAAAAAAAGATTTATTTTTTTATTTTTAACATATTAAAAGTTTGAAACATAAAATTTATCAAACATGAACAGTATACTCATCATGCCCATATACAAATGGCATTCATCTTGTTAAACACAAATCATAAACACTACTCTATCCAAGTGCTAAACACACACGCACAGACTCCTTTAACCTATATATATATATAGATTATATATATATATATATATAAATAGAACATTTTCCTGTAAAGTATTCCTAACACCTTCAGGCTTAGCACAGTTGGTCTAGCGCAGTGTCTGGTTAGTGTGCAAAACGATAACTAATAGTTTTATTTTTCCATTGCGCTCCATAGAAGTCTATGGGAGAAGTTAGCGTGGTTGCGATATCCAAAGTCCTGAAGTTAGTGTGCCTCAGTATTTCGCTTGCGCACTAACTTTTTACGTTCAATTTGTAATACACTTGCTAATGCGACCTCAATAATTTTTTACTTTGAGATCAGTTAAACATTAGCACGTCACTTGTAATCTGCAACTTTTTTTTGAGGAGCCAGTATGGACTTGTTACTGAAGTACACAAACTATCAATCACCTAGATTACGAGTTTTGCGCTAAACAGGGTGCGCAACTTATGCCAAAAAAGTTGCGTTATTTCACTCTCCATATCGCTGCCATTAAGGTTTACTGAAAAGCCTCCTTGTGCGTGCGATATGGTAGCATTAAGCTCCAAGCACCCAAAAACAAAGGGCTGCTTTGATGTGCTTGTGCATGCTTTCCCCCATAGACATCAATGGGGAGAGAATGTTAGAAAAAAACACCTGAAGTGAAGAATGAAAATTCTCCGTAACGCAGTCCCATTGATGTATATGGGGAAAAAAAAGTTACGTTTAAACCTAACACCCTAACATAAACCCCAAGTCTAAACAGCCCTAATCTGCCGTCCCCGACATCACCGACACCTAAATAAAGTTATTAACCCCTAATCTGCAGCTTCCGACATCGCCGACACTATAATAAAGTTATTAACCCCTATTCCATCTCTCTCCGACATCGCCGCCACCTAAATAAAGTTATTAACCCCTAATCTGCCACTCCCAACATTGCCACCACTAATAAAAGTTATTCCGCCCTATCGCCAACACTATAATAAAGCTATTAACCCCTAAACCTCCGGCCTCCCACATCTCCACAACTAAATAAACCTAATAACCCCTAAACCTCCGGCCTCCCACAACGCAAAACACTAAATTAAACTATTAACCCCTAAACCTAACACCCCCCTAACTTTAAATTAAAATTACAATTTAACTATATTTAAATAAATAAAAACTTACCTGTGAAATAAAAATAAATCTAACATTAAACTATAAAATTTAAAAAAACTACCAATTAAAAAAATCTAAATTACAAATTAAAAAAAAACACACTACGAGAAAGATTAAAAAATCTAAAATTCAAAAAATAATAAACACTAAATTACAAAAAATAAAAAATACTAAGCTTACAAAAAATATTAAACAAAATTATCAAAAATAAAAAAAATTACACCTAATCTAATAGCCCTATTAAAATAAAAAGCCCCCCAAAATAAAAATACCCCCTAGCCTACAATAAACTACAAATAACCCTTAAAAGAGACTTTTGTAGGGCATTGCCCTAAGTTAAACAGCTGTTTTACCTGTAAAAAACCAACCCCCCCAAAAAAAACTAACTCTAAAAAAAAAACCTAAGCTACCCATTGTCCCTAAAGGGACATTTGTGTGGGCATTGCCCTTAAAATGGCATTCAGCTCTTGTTCATTGCCCTTAAAAGGGCATTTAGCTCTTTTTCAAAAGCCCAAACCCTAATCTGAAAAAAACCCACTCTAAAAAATAAAAAAAATACCTAACACAAACCCCAGAATATCTACTCACTGTTGCTGAAGTCCGGACATCCAGGTGGCAAGAAGTCTTCATCCAGACGGCGACATCTTCATCCATCGCAGGGGCGTCTTCTATCTTCATCCCGGTGGCACGGAGTGGCGAAGACTTCCAGTGTGGAGCGTCCTCTTCATACGGTCCCTGCCGTACACTGAAGCTTCAATTCAAGTTAGCCATTTTCAAAATGGCATACCTTGCATTCCTATTGGCTGATTTGATTCTTCAAATTCAAATGAGCCAATAGGATGAAAGCTTCTAAAATCCTATTGGCTGTTCAAAACAGCCAATAGGATGAGAGCTACTGAAATCCTATTGACTGATTTGAACAGCCAATAGGATTTCAGTAGCTCTCATCCTATTGGCTGTTTTGAACAGCCAATAGGATTTCAGTAGCTCTCATCCTATTGGCTTATTTGAATTTGAAGACTCGCATTGAAGCTTCAGTGTACGGCGGGGACAGTATGAAGAGGACCTTCCGCGCTGGATGTCTTTGCTGTTCCGCTCTGCGCAACCGGGATCAAGATAGAATACGACCCAGCGATGGATGAATATTTTTCCGCCTGGATGAAGACTTCTCACCGCATGGATGTCTGGATTTCAGCAACTTTGAGTAGATATTCTGGGGTTAGTGTTAAGTATTTTTTTTATTTTTTTGGGGTGTTTTTTTTCCAGATTAGGGTTTGGGCTTTTGAAAAAGAGCTGAATGCCCTTTTAAGGTCAATGCCCATACAAATGCCCCTTTAGGGGCAATAGGTAGCTTAGTTTTTTTTTAGAGTTTTTTTTATTTTGGGGGTTGGTTGGGTGGTGGGTTTTACTGTTGGGGCGACTTCATTATATTGTTATATATTGTTAAAGGTAAAAAGCTATTTAACTTAGGGCAATTCCTGCCCTACAAAATGCCCTTTTAAGGGCTATTAGTAGTTTATTGTAGGCTAGGGGGTGTTTTTATTTTGGGGGGGCTTTTTTATTTTTATAGGGCTATTAGATCAGGTGTAATTGTTTTTATTTTTGATAATTGCATTTATTATTTTTTGTAAGCTTAGTGTTTTTTATTTTTTGTAATTTAGTGTTTATTATTTTTTGTAATTTTAGATTTTTCAATTTTTCTCGTAGTGTGAGGTTTTTTAAATTTGTAAATTAGATTTTTTTATTGGTAGTTTTTTAAATTTTATTAGAATAGTAAGGTTAGGTTAATTTATAGTTTAATGTTAGGTTTAGTTATATTGTAATTTTAATTTAAAGTTAGGGGGTGTTAGGTTTAGGGGTTAATAGTTTAATTTAGTGTTTTGCGATGTGGGGGTCCGGCGGTTTAGGGGTTAATAGGTTTATTTAGTTGATTAGATGTGGGAGGCCGGAGGTTTAGGGGTTAATAACATTATTATAGTGTCAGTGATTTCGGGGAGCAGCAGAATAGGGGTTAACAGCTTTATTATAGTGTCGGCGATGTCGGGGAGTGGTGGAATAGGGGTTAATAACTTTATTTTAGTGTCGGTTATGTCGGGGAGAGGCAGATTAGGGGTGAATCATTTTATTTTAATAGTCATGATGTGGGTGGGTGGCAGATTAGGGGTTTATAAGTTTAATATAGTGTTTGCGATGCAGGAGGGTGGTGGTTTAGGGGTTAATAGGTAGTTTATGGGTGTTAATGTACTTTGTAACACGTTAGTTATGAGTTTTGTGAAACTTTTTTTGGCGCATAACTCTTGGTGGTATGGATTGTGTCGGTATAGGCTGTAACGCTAGCCTTTTAGCCTCACCGCACAACCTGTAATACTGAAAATCCCAATCAAAAACGTAATTTTTTGGATGGCGGAATGGATGTTTCATTACAGGCTAAAATGCTTGCGGTATAGCAATACCGACATGACTCGCAATAGCTGTGTTACTGCTTTTACGCTGAAATTGCCATTATTTCAGTGTTAAAAGCCGCAACGCAAAATTCGTAATCTAGGTGAAAGTTTTGTAGTTCCTTATCTGACCACATTTAATCATGTGTTTTATCTAAGAAATTATATTGTTTTTTTAGAGGATTGGTAAAGTGTTTATACTGCAAGGGAGGTAGTTATGGGATATATTAACAACCAGAGGAACAAAATCAAATGGTGTGATTATGTGCAGGAGAACTTTTGTAATGCTCTAAAGAACTTTTGCTACAGATTATAAAGCCTGTGAGAGCTTCCCATGAATTGAGCAATTATTTTAACACAGTGAGAGGGTCCCTCTAACCTCACACAGTGTATGATAACAGGATCTAGACCTCAAGGTGAGAAATGTTTGGTTATAACCCTACAAACAATAACCGTGTCCTTTAACCTTTAACCATTCAATGCCGCTGCACATAACTCCATTTCTCGGGTGAGCTTAGTCTGTCCTTTCCGGAGCTGTATTGTCAGTACCTCTGCTCCGCTCTTACCAGAGATACAGCTTGGATTTCCAAGTCCCCACCCGTTTTGCGGTAGGTGCTTCTGTGTACTTTCCGGTTAAGGTGTTTCTGGTCCCTTGTCCTGTATGTACTCCCAGTCCAATATGCTAAACACTGCAGTCATGCTCAGATACCTCCATGCTCACTCAGGCCAAAATCAAGAAGCAAATACAAAAATGTATGAGAAGCACGGATAATTTTGCGAGCATAAGTATTTATTGGATAGACAATCCAAAAAACATCAGAGTATTCCAAAACAAAGTGGTGGAGGACACTGCCTCCGGGGTAAAATTAACAGAAAGGGGAAAAAGAGGCTAGCTTACATTATGGCTGACGCGTTTCAGCATTAGCCTTACTCATAGCCATGCTAAAATATTAAACTGAAGTTAAAAACTATTACCTCCACCATGATTGGGTACCGGGCTCTCACACCGTGGCAGTGACCTACACCCTCTGGCTTATGTGGATATACCTCCGTATTACTCCCTGTTTTGATGTATTTCACTATAAACAAAGTTTTTTGTCAGTATACAGCAGTCACCACTGTGTTGAAAACATTTTAGCAGTATGAGCGGTTAAGACCCACAGGACGTCTCTTTTTTCTATAATAGGCCCAATGCTGTATTAACAACGCATACACTTAGCATCCCATCCTTATTTACCCAGAAAGTGTGTACACGGTTACAATGACGTTCTATATATTGTGGGAAAATGTATGCATACACACTCATTTAATTTTGATAGGAGTGTTTGCTCACTATAGTAACAGATCATGAAGGGCTTGCTAGGTAACACGCACAGGAGGGGGCGTAGGGAGTTATTTTAAACCTGATTGGTTACATTGTAGGTGGGTTTGAGAGCCCGGTACCCAATCATGGTGGAGGTTATAGTTTTTAACTTCACAAGTGAGTTTAATATTTTAGCATGGCTATGAGTAAGGCTAATGCCGAAACACGTCAGCCATAGTGTAATCTAGCCTCTTTTTTCTCCTTTCTGTTAATTTTACCCCGGGGCACTGTCCTCCACCACTTTGTTTTGGAATACTCTGATGTTTTTTGAAATGTCTATCCAATAAATACTTATGCTCGCAATACCATCTGTGCTTCTCATACATTTAGGTAGTAATGGGAGGTGGGTAAAGAACAGGATTTTATTTAATAACTTTGATATGTCTGTCAATTTAATGTCCTTACTCCCACTGTGCCTTAAATGAGAAATATAATTCACTGATTTGCAGAAAGCTGTGGAATGTATTAAGTTAGACTGTGTGAATAAATATGATTTGTATGAAGAATTCTGTTGTACCAAACTGTATCAAATTGTAAAATAAAGTATGTTTTTTTCAGTAACTACTGTATAATTTGACTCAATTTCCTACGTGATATTTGTCGATCCCTTACTCTCACTTATTTTCTTCATAAATGTTTGCAACCCGGGGGGGGGTTAATAAAATTATTCAACTATACTGATAATGAATTGTAGATAAAAATGATAAGGTTTCAACAGAGATGTGTCATATGGGTACAGTGATGTTTAGGTGGTCCCTGGTCAACAGGACACTTATAGGTCAACAGGACACTTATACCATTGCATAATAGACCCCTCACTATGCTTTGGCGCTTTTGATATTTTAAGCCCTGCATTAAGTATATGTTGTTATGTTTCTATAACCATACATACCACATAACATACTCAGTCATGACTTTCACATAAAATAGAAAAAGCCCTAATATTCTATTTACTATCTACAAAAATGTCAATGGTCAGTTGAGCCAAAATTGATATCTTGTGAAATAGGAATTCTCCATTCAAAAGTGGAATTAGGAAAACAAAATTAGCCAAGCTGCATTTTTTTTTTTAATCTGTCACTGCTATTTTGTAGTAACATTAAACATTCAGGAGTGTCCAATATTAGACATTTAGAAACATAGAAATGTATCACTATGATATAGTATTCATATAATCACATTTATTGTGATTTTTTATTATTTAATCATATACAAATATCCATGTATATCTATTTATTTATTTATAGTCAAGCGTTATGTTCATTAAGGGTTAAATGTTTTCATAATTGTTCTGCTTTTACCAGTGGAAGAATATCATCATTACCTAAGAATTTGAGAGAATAATGAGTTAGGTAGTCTATGCTGGTTATGATTCAAAGTTAGAAAATTACCCAACATAAGACCCCCTAGGTGTTAGATATGGCTATTGGAATATAGATTTGAAATTCTATTAAGAACTCCAACTGAAACAAAAATGTGGTTCATTATACCTTTTCTATATTTGTTTTGTAATGGAAAAATAATTTAATCTTGCATTACAATACATTTATTGGTTACTAGGAAAGGTTATTTTTCTCTTTATAGTTCATCGTATTACAATTAAGAGATTACTTGGTGCTAATCGGGGACATACATTTCTAAAAGGTCGGACTAAAATTAACATGTGAATTTATCCATAAAAGAGGGTACACACAATTCACTAAAAAAAGGTAAAAAAAAAAAAAAAAAATGATCGGGATTAGAGAGAACAATGCAAAAATTCCTGACAGATATGGTGGTAGAATATACCAAGCGCAGAAAAGGTTAACATAACTGTTATACTGCGGTCATTCTTCTTATTAAATTTGTTTCTGTATCCCACACATTTTGTACATTTATAGATTTTCTTGTTGTTTTTATAAAATTATTACACATTCTTTGCATAATCCAAGTAATACAAGAATGATAATTATTGTTATATTGTCATTTACCAGATAATAGTTTTTCTAACTGTATTCTCACACCTGATACAATATTCTGTTGCAGCATGATTTTGCTATGCATTGGTTTTCCATTTGTCATTAAAATGATTTTAGGATGTTGGGGGGTTCATTTTGTTTCCTTTTATCTTGTATTTCCATGCATGCTATTTACATCTCTTTTTTAGATACCTATCTAAAATGTTAAGCTTTTGGAACAACTTATTTTTATTACATACATCTTGTCAACCACATGTAAGGCACAGTTCACTCTTCTCATAAGAATGATCTTGATGGACAAAGCTGTCAATACAGAGTGACAGAAGACAGTGTCTTCTCTATCAAAACTCAGACCTGAGGCCAATTAGATTTAACACTCTTCGATATCACAAGACCCTTTTTATCACTTTTATGTCACTGGATAACCAAATACGACACACAAGTCATGTTTAGTATCAAAATAATTCTCATGGTATTACAATGGGATTGGTTATAACTGTATGGGTAATGGATTCCTAAATAAAATTGTATAGTATAGCATAACTTCAGTCCGTGCTTGCTATCTGGTTTATGACTTGCCATAAAAAGGGGGTCTACCTTACTTGCCCACACTCTGGAAGCTGCCTGGCCAGAAACCTGACCTCAGGAAGGAATGTATTTAATTATGAATTCAGCTAAATAAAATTGTCATTCTACATGGAAGGCTGCTAACAACAGCGTACGTGACATAATTTACATTAGATCTATGTTAGTAAAAAAAAAATGTTGCTTTCTGTGTAATTGTTAACTGTTTTTTTTTAATAAATGCACAAAATATAGTCCTTTATTAACTTTTGTTTTTGTCTAATATCTGTAGCTCGTTACCAAAGATACAATTAATAACAGTATTGTGGGGTTTTATTTTTCATTTTTGCCAATTTTGTTTTGAGATTTTTTAATCTATTAGTCTGATTTCCCATATAATAATGCAGAGTGGTGGAAGCAGAGTTTTGTGTGGTTGGCATTAAATGGGATTGTGGGCATTTTTCTGGGTCTAGTACAGTCGTGAGAGTGTTTGTTAACCCTTGCACCCACTGAACCAAGCCACAGGCTTGCCTGGTGTGGCTAGACTTTGACAAACAGGAAAGGGTCAGTTAACCCTTTTTCGGACAAACTGGTGACTTTCACAGGGTTAGTTAACCCCCTTTACATTGCACCATTATTAATACTTTACTATTGCAATCACATGTTCTTACAATTTTATTATTGGTTCACTATTGATAATAAATTGCATTTTCCCTAATATGTTATGACTGGTATAATCTTATCCTCATGTGCTGTTTTACAATTATCCAGAGTGCTACAATATGCTTTTATTGTAAATTGTTTGGTATATATACTACCGTTACACATTATTCCTTTTGTAGAAACCAAATACCCTTAAAAGCCACACTGAAATGTCTTTGTTACTCAGACGGCTGCTGAATACATTTTGAACATTTACATAAAAATATATTTCTATATAATCTTCAAATGAGATATATAAATCAAAGGGGTAACCAGCTATTCTAGATTTAAAAGACAAATAGATGTCCTCTAAAAGCAGCTCATTTGGAATTTGATGTCATTGTCATTGTATCAGAATAAGCAAACATTCATATTGAGGGGTGTAGGTTTAGAAATCTTGCATATGCTAAAATGTATTTTGTGTTATGCATGGATTTTTCATATTTTAAAACCCAATCAGTTTATTCTAATATCTTTCTAATAAACCTCTATTCTAATTTACCCCTATTGCATCCTTCTCTGGTATTTAAAGAGTAAAGAAATATAAAAAAATATAAACTTCCAGCTTTGAAACCCCTAAAAGGCTTATTTTTATATACGGTAAAGTTAACTGAAACTCATTCTAATAGTTTTTTGTTTTTTTTTACAAAATGTAATAAACTAAAAAGTAAATTTTATTGCATCTTAACCTATGAACTTCCTATGAAAGATATAATATTTTTATAATTTAATAGTGGCAGAGCTAATCAATAAGCAGAAGACTAAAAGAATTAAATGATGCTTAACCAATTTAAGTACTTGTGTCTTCAAAAGGAATCCCAATTTTTTTTTTTCTGATGACACCTGGTGAGCGCAGTGTTTTTGGCGCAAGATCAATATATTGATTTACAGATAACTTTTGTTACATATTCTGTGCTGTTCTTCAGTCTTGATTGAAAAAAGTGCTTTCTAATTTTTCCCAATTTTTTTCTTGCTTTTTTAATCACGAGTGGCGTGCAAGTGAAAGGGGTTTGCGGCTCTTTGTGCACGCCAGGAAGTAATATTACAGGTTGAAAGTAAACGACAAAACAATTGCAGAAAACACATCAAAACTATATTTAAAAGTACAGTTACACTCATGATAACACTGATAAAAATGATTAAAATAAAACATTGTAATAAAAAGTTATAAGGGCTCAAAGATATGAGGTCTCAGGTGTTAGAAAAAAAAGTCTGCAAAGGGCTTTAACATAGAGATACATACATATACATCTCTAAATATGTGTGTATGTATATATATATATATATATATATATATATATATATATATATATATATATACTGTATATGTGTGTGTATATGTGTGTACATGTGTATTTATGTATTTATATGTATATATATGTATTTACAGGCATATATACACATAAAAAAATAAATACATATGTATACAGATAGCTCAGCATGCTAAGGCACTGTGGCTGAGCTCTGTAGAAACCCAAGGGTTGCAGGTTCGATCCCCAGCAAGGTCCACTCAGCCTTTCATCCTTCCAAGGTCGATAAAATGAGCAGCGCCTTGAGACCCTTACGGGTGATTAGCCTTGCTTTACAAGTACCCAATGAATACATACATACTGTATATATAAGTGCATTGGAGCCCTTTGCAGTCAAGTAGCTAAAAATATGTAAAAGTAAAGTAAACGACAAAATTTATATATTCATATTTAATAAAGGGTTTGAATATGTATTTAATGTAAATATTTCACATGCCACATACCAAGGGAAGTATTTATAAATAGATATTCTTATATATATATATATATATATATATATATATATATATATATATATATATATATATATATATATATATATTTCACATATTTTATAAACAAAAGCATCATATATGTATATTGAAATATGTATTTATGAATAAATAGAACATATTCTGCTATGTGGAGAACGTTGCAATGTGAAATATTTATATTTCATATTGGGTTAGCGCACTTAAAAAGAAGCAATCAGGTTTGCGTGCGAGTAAGGGAGCTAGATTTATTTTCCACTTTCCATGCTCCATTGAAGTGTATGGGGGAATACGTTAATCCGGTTGCGATATTCCAAGTTTAGCTTTTTGTGCGCGTCAGGTTAGTGCTCTTGCAAAAACTTTTTACTTGTAATAAGCGTTACCGGACATGCGCAAAAAGCCTCCGTATAGTGGATTTAATAGTGCATTACTCGTAATCTAGCCCTTAATTGGGTTTTCCAATCGGAAACCACTTACCTTGTCATGTTCTTCAGATCAGATTCAATCCGGTTGATTGACACCCCCTGCTAGCGGCCGTGAATCTGCAGGGGCGGCATTGCACAAGCAGTTCAAGTACTGCTTGTGGAATGCTAAATACCGACAGCAGATCATGTTGTACAGACATATGATAAATCGGCCCCTATGGCCCAAATTACAAGTGGTGTGCTAGTAATAGCATGGGTCATGATAAGCAGTATCGCTTGACTGCACTAACATCAGTGCGCAACTTGATATTACAAGTCCATGACAAATCAGATTTACCAGAAATGTGTTAGCGTGGCTGACATCGCTCTAGCACAACCTATACTTTCGATGGAGATTGTAAATACGCTAAATAGGGCTGGTATTACAAGCTGAAAGTTCTAGGTTGCACACAAGCACAAGTTGAATCTGTAACAGAGTATTTAACATGGCTTGAGACCTGAAATAAAGTGTAAATGTTAAAAAAAAAAATGACAAAACACATATTAAAATAAGCTATTACAATCACATATACACTTTTAAATTAAAAAATAAATAATTAAATATTAATAATATATATATATATATATATATATATATACACATACATATACACACACAAACTTTTGAGCCCTTCCCAATTTATTCATTTGAATTGTGTTTTGAATAAAAATATTTTTCATTCCAATATTCTTCACATAGAAAAAAAATTGCACTTTTTATTTTCAAATACATCTATCTATCTAACTCTGTATATATTCATATATATATATAAAATATCAAAAACAAATTCTATATATATAATACTAAAAAGAACATTTTCTTCTATGGGAAGAACATTGGAATTTAAAGTATTCATAACTACCTTTGGGTTTAGCGCACATGAAGAATTTTTTTTCAATATCATTTGTAATGATTTTAAAATATGTTTTAACATGGTTTTAATACAAATACCTTAAATTCCTGTTGTCCACTTTGAAAAAAAAATGTTCTTTTTAGTCCTGAAGTCAGTGCGTCTGAGTCTTTCTTTCCTGTGCTAACTTTTTACTTAAAGTTTGTAATACTTGAAAATCCGGCCGTACTAATATTTAAACTCGGGCGCAATTAGCGCATGTGTGAAAAAAAAATTGTGCACCACTTGTAATCTGGCCATAGAAGGGGAGAAATGGTAGCACATGTAATTTAAATAAATTGAAATGCATTCATAGGGGCCCATTTATCAAGCTCCGGATGGAGCTTGAGGGCCCGTGTTTCTCGCGAGTCTTCAGACTCACCAGAAACACAAGTTATGGAGCAGCGGTCTAAAGACCACTGCTCCATAAACCTGTCCGCCTGCTCTGATGATACGGACAGCAATCGCCACAATTCAACCCGATCAAGTACGATTGGGTTGATTGACACCTCCCTGCTGGCGGACACGAGTCAGCAGCGGGCGTCGTTGCACCAGCAGCTCTTGTGCAATGCTGAATACGGAGAGCGTATTGCTCTCCGCATTCAGCGATGTCTGTCGGACCTGATCCGCACTGTCAGTCCGACAGATATTTGGTAAATCGGCCTCATAGTGTAAATAGTTAAATATTAAAAGTAAATAAAATAATAAAAACGATTTTACAATACTGTATTTAAAAAAAAAGGCTATTTTAAATACACCACAGTGCGTCTGTTTAAATTTTGAAATAAATATATGAAGCAAATGTTTGTAATTTATCTTATTGACAGAATATTATAGAAATGTTCACAAACCTGAACAGTAGTTGTTTAATTTAGTCTCTGTGTTTGTGTAAAAATAAATAAATAATAAACAGATTTTATAAAGAATTCCTCTGTTTAGTTTTTTTTTAAAGCAGTAAAGAGGAGTTTTTCAGTTTCTTGCTGCCTTAAGGTTTAGTTTTAATAAGCTAAAGTGTAAACTCAGTGGTGGGTGACACAACTATAGTTTTTTTGCTGTTGCAAACTTGATACCAAAAAAGTGTAATTTTCCATCTCATTTGCTCAGTGAATTCAGCAACTGTTTTAAGAATAAATTGCATGTCTGTATGTTTGTTCATTCAATAGTCATTATTGTAAGCGTAGCTCAGAGACAGGAGGCACCATAGACAAGTGGAAATGGCCAATATCCTGTAGAAATACTTATATAACATAGACAAGTAACTGCATACTCATGCAAACACCTATAACAATACAGTCAATGATCATTTTATAGGCTAACCAGATGAGTAAATATTAAATACTCTATAAATCTTTATATATGTCTTTGTCATTTTGTCTCTCATTACTTATTTTGTATAGTTCTATCATCTGCTCAGAATCCAATGTTAGGTCTCACTATGGTTATTTATTCCAACATCCAATTTCTGCCAAATCCTTTTTTTATCCCTATTAACCCCTGCTTATGCTATTTCACTTATAACTCTCAGTAGGTCATTGTCACAATTTTAAGTTAGGGGGTAGCAGGTTCTGAAATGTGAGGAAGCAGTTATTTTTTGTTTTTGTTTACCATATAAAGGGTGGTTGATTCATAGGGGTCGATTTAACAAGGACTGAATGCCCCTGTTTCCGCGCGAGCCTTCAGGTTTGCCGGAAATAGCAGTTATGAAGCAGCGGTCTAAAGACCGCTACTCCATAACTTGTCCGCTGCCTCTGTGGCTGCGGTCTTCAATCCGCCCGATCCTATACGATTGGGCTGATTAGCTGCGAATCTGCAGGGGGCGGCATTGCACAATCAGCTCTGGTGAACTGCTTGTGCAATGATAAATGCAGACAGCGTATGCTGTCAGCATTCAGCGATGTCTGTCGGACATGATACACTATAGCGTATCATGTCGGACAGACATTGGTAAATCTACCCCATAGAATAAATTTCCAATAGGAGTGGTAAACACCAGGGGGCCGAATTACTAAGCTGCAAATGCAGCTGTTTCTGTGCGAGGCTTCAGGCTCACCAGAAATGTAAGTTAAGAAGTAGCAGTCTTAAGACCACTGCTTCTTAACTTGTCTGCCACCTCTGAAGTGTCGGACAGCAGTTAGCCCGATCGGATACGATCGGGTTGATTGACACCCCCTGCTAGTGGCCGATTGGCCTCGAATGTGCAGGTGGCGGTATTGCACAAGCATTTCACAAGGAATGCTTGTGCAATTAAAAATGCTGACAGCGTATGCTGTCGGCATTTATCAATGTACGGCGGACATGATAAATTGGCCCCAAGGACTGTGAAAGAATAAAAAATGCCTGAAACATGTATAAGACTTTTCTAAGTTTACTCTGTACAATTAATATGGGTAGACTTGATGGGCCTTTTGGTTCTTATCTACTGTCACATTCTGTGTTAGTACATCCTATCTGCACATCCCTCATGGAATACCTCAACTACTGTTTTTTGTACAGGAGTAAAGGAATCTAGGAAATTATATCCAAATTAGTGAAACAATGGCCCAAATCTTTTGCTTTAGGTATTCATTTTAAACACAGACTCTCTCATGTTAGTGCAACGCTTCTCTTGGAACCTTTTAGGGCGCCATGTACTAAGAGGCGGGCGGACAGCTTCTTAACTCGCGAAGCTGTCCGCCCGCCTCCGCTACACACGGGCAGCGGATCTATTGATCCGCTTGCCTGTATGTATCATTACACACTCATCGGAGTGTGTAATGCCCGCCCCTTCAATTGCGCGACCAATCACGCGACTGAAGGGGCTGTCAATCACTGAGAGCGAGCGTGCTCTCAGTGATTTTGCTTCGCCACCTAAGAGGTGGCATAGGGTGTAGGAAGCAGCGGTCTAATGACCGCTGCTTCTTACATTGCGGGAAGCAGGCTCGCATATGCGCACCTGCCCCGCAAAGGCTCCGGAGCAGCTTTCGCTGCTTCGTACATGGAGCCCTTAGCAGAGGAAATTGCATGTGGCCCATTGTGGCTATACAACGATCTATTGAGTGTTATTTAGTCATAGTGGAGGAAGTTTTTTTCTCAACTTTTTTCTCCCCATATTTTAAATCACCCTTGACTCAACAGTATCCAGGAACCCATCATGTTCTGATGAAGCCTAATAAGGCTGAAACAAATATTCACATGTGATTTTCTTTCTAAAATGTAAAACAGGCCGGCCCCAGAATGGATATTGAGAAACTCTGCTCTATCTTTGACTGCAGTGGAGTCCTTGAATAATAAAGAATAAAAAAAAAAAAGAAAAGGAAGTCATATCTAAAGAACTAAAGAAATATTCCACACTGACAGTTGTGCTTTATAGCAACTGTTAGAGTCAGCTCATTACATCGTAAATATAACATTGGATGCCATTAAATAAAAGCACCTTTCTTACATAAAAATGATTTATACATATTCCAATGAATGCTTATTTTGGAGTCACAGCTAATTAAGGTTAAAAAAAAATGTCAGACGGCACCTCCATCATATAATTTAGGTAAATGCAAATAAACCAGTTTATTCAGTAATTCATTTAGACATATTTGCAGCACATACATAAAGTAAAATCATATTTGACCACTGAAACACTTGTGTTTGTGTATAAATGTGGATATTGGTGACATAAGTTGTTTATATGATCGGCTACAATGAACATAAGAGGAGAAAAGCTCAGAGGTTTCATGTTATACATTAGAAGCTGTAATTCATCTTTTATTAGGTGTTAAGCACTCCGGTGACTTTGTGACATAAACAGATCTTTTTATACATATGATAGAGATAATGAAGTATAAGTGTGCTGAAAATTTCAGTCATTTTCTTAGATGATACTGTAAAATGTCAGTAGTTAGATGCAGAAAATAGAAAACTGCTTTAATTTCTTTTTATTGTAAAATTAAAGGGACGTTCTACTGTAAAAATGTCTCCCCTTCTATGTATTCCTAATAATTGTTTTTACCTGCTCGAGAGTATAAAGATGTTTGCAGATAGTGCCTTTATTTTTATTTTGTCATTTGAAATATCTGATATTGCCCATGGAAACCAATGGCTATACTGAAAATATGTATATTGTGGTATTGGCTATAAAAATCAGGTGTATACAGAAAAAGATCAGATAAAGAGGGCTTTGTGTATGAAAAGCGAAATAAGATATGGAGGTCTTTGCTTCCTGCAAGCTCAGCCCATTTAATGGCCAGATTATGAGGGGTGCGTTAACAGTTACGCACAAGCGAAAAGGGTTTCATTGCAGGTGTTTGCGTGCATTTGGTTTACCGCTCATATTACAATTTGAAAGTAAAAGCGATTGTGCTCAAGCTAAGGTTAACTGTTTCGCCAAACAAAAGAGTGTCACAAAACATCAAAAATACATTACAAAGTACAGTTGCACTCATAATAACACTATCTAAAAACAATTATTAAAAAAAATATTGCACAAAAAAGTTTTAAGGGTTTAACGATACAATATCAGGTGTTAGAAAAACATATATATGTTTATATGTGTGTACATATGTATTTATGTATTTAAATATGTGTATATATGTTTTTACAGACATATACACATATAAACACATAAATATATATTTATACATATATAGACATACATAGAAGTGCAATGGAGCCCTTTACTGTCAAGTAGATGAAAACATGTAAAAACATATTTATACAATATTCATATTTAACAACATGTAATACTGTGTATTTATTGAAAATATTTCCCATTCCAATGTTCTACACATATCAGAAAATGTTCTATGTATTTTTAAATAGATATTCCTATATTTATATCTGTATATATCTATACCTATATATAATTTCATATATATATACATATACAGTGTGTGTGTGTATATATTTATATATATATATATATATATATATATATATATATATAGTTATAGATATGTATTGTACCAAAATACCATCAGATATATGTAGAAATATGTATTTATGAATAAATAGAACATATTCTGCTATGTGAAGAACATTGGAATGTAAAATATTCATATTTTCATGTCTGTAGGGTGTCAGGTTTTTTTTATCCACTTTTTTTAATCCATTGACTACTATTGGTAAATACTTTATCTCTCCCACGATATTCTATGTTCGGCTTTTTGCACGCATCGGGTTAGTATGCAAGCAAAAACTCTTTACTATGGCCGCTACCCGACGCGCACAAAAACCTTACTTCTAGCGGAGTTTATGAGGTGTAGCAGCTTAAGAGATAAAATGGTTGATTTGTATTTTACTGGGGTAAAAAGACTGCTCAATTGTAAAAAATATACATGGTTGGATCAAGAGTGGGGGGCTTTTGGGGGGGCATTGTGTGACCCTACCTAACATAGTGCTCAGTCACCTCTAGATTGCCAAGTATTTTTGTGATGCACAGCTGGCAACCCTACTGGCGAGAATGTGGAAATGTGGGTGGCGTTATTATTAATATTATTATAATTTATTTCTATAGCGCTGCAAACTTCCAGTGGGTGTGGTGATGTCACTGAGGCTGGTAGACTAGGAAGTGTCACAGACGCTGTAAATGAAGACAGGGAGCTGGATGGGGAAATGCATTAAAAAACCCTTATTTTAGCTTCCATAACTCATACAAACCCCAAAGCCTGATCTTAAATTGTGTGTTTCTTGGGAAGTTAAATATAAGCACAATTTAAAATAAATAAATAAAAAATAACACATGGTTATAACAGGTCATGAAAAAGGCCTCAAAACCCTCCAAGATCCTTTATTTTAAGACCTTAAGCCCCTGCACTTTTGTGTATAACTAAGCAATCACTGTAGTAAAAACATAATTTATGCTTACCTGATAAATTTATTTCTCTTGTGGTGTATCCAGTCCACGGATCATCCATTACTTGTGGGATATTCTCCTTCCCAACAGGAAGTTGCAAGAGGATCACCCACAGCAGAGCTGTCTATATAGCTCCTCCCCTTACTGCCATCTCCAGTCATTCGACCGAAGACAAGCAAGAGAAAGGAGAAACTATAGGGTGCAGTGGTGACTGTAGTTTAGAGTTAAAAAATACCTGCCTTAAAATGAAAGGCGGGCCATGGACTGGATACACCACAAGAGAAATAAATTTATCATGTAAGCATAAATTATGTTTTCTCTTGTAAGGTGTATCCAGTCCACGGATCATCCATTACTTGTGGGATACGAATACCAAAGCTAAAGTACACGGATGAAGGGAGGGACAAGGCAGGTACTTAAACGGAAGGAACCACTGCCTGAAAAACCTTTCTCCCAAATATAGCCTCCGAAGAAGCAAAAGTATCAAATTTATAGAATTTTGAAAAAGTATGAAGCGAAGACCAAGTCGCCGCCTTGCAAATCTGTTCAACAGAAGCCTCATTTTTAAAGGCCCATGTGGAAGCCACAGCTCTAGTAGAATGAGCTGTAATCCTTTCAGGAGGCTGCTGGCCAGCAGTCTCATAAGCTAAGCGTATTATACTTGCCGAAGCCTTTTGGCCTTTCCTCTGTCCAGAGTAGACAACAAACAAAGCAGATGTTTGACGAAAATCTTTAGTAGCTTGTAAATAATACTTTAAAGCACGAACCACGTCAAGATTGTGTAATAGACGTTCATTCTTTGAAGAAGGATTAAGACACAATGACGGAACAACAATCTCCTGATTGATATTCTTATTAGATACCACCTTAGGTAAAAACCCAGGTTTGGTACGCAAAACTACCTTATCTGCATGGAAGATCAGATAAGGGGAATCACATTGTAAGGCAGATAACTCGGAAACTCTACGAGCCGAGGAAATAGCTACCAAAAATAGAACTTTCCAAGATAAAAGTTTGATATCTATGGAATGAAGAGGTTCAAACGGAACCCCCTGAAGAACTTTAAGAAGCAAATTTAAACTCCATGGTGGAGCAACAGGTTTAAACACAGGCTTGATTCTAACTAAAGCCTGACAAAATGCCTGAACGTCTGGAACATCCGCCAGACGCTTGTGCAAAAGAATAGACAGAGCAGAAATCTGTCCCTTTAAGGAACTAGCTGACAATCCTTTCTCCAATCCTTCTTGGAGAAAAGATAATATCCTGGGAATCCTGACTTTACTCCATGAGTAACCCTTGGATTCACACCAATAAAGATATTTACGCCATATCTTATGATAGATTTTCCTGGTGAAGGGCTTTCGTGCCTGAATTAAGGTATCAATAACTGACTCGGAGAAGCCACGCTTTGATAAAATTAATCGTTCAATCTCCAGGCAGTCAGTCTCAGAGAAATTAGATTTGGATGGTTGAAAGGACCCTGAAGTAGAAGATCCTGTCTCAGAGGCAGAGTCCATGGTGGAAGGGATGACATGTCCACCAGATCTGCATACCAAGTCCTGCGTGGCCACGCAGGCGCTATCAAGATCACCGATGCTCTCTCCTGCTTGATTTTGGCAATCAGACGAGGGAGCAGAGGAAACAGTGAAAACACATAAGCCAGGTTGAAGGACCAAGGCACTGCTAGAGCATCTATCAGCGTTGCCTTGGGGTCCCTGGACCTGGATCCATAAAAAGGAAGTTTGGCGTTCTGGCGAGACGCCATGAGATCCAGTTCTGGTTCGCCCCAACGTTGAACCAATTGTGCAAATACCTCCGGATGGAGTTCCCACTCCCCCGGATGAAAAGTCTGTCGACTTAGAAAATCCGCCTCCCAGTTCTCTACACCTGGGATATGGATAGCTGATAGGTGGCAAGAGTGAATCTCTGCCCAACAAATTATCTTTGAAACTTCCAACATCGCTAGGGAACTCCTTGTTCCCCCTTGATGGTCGATGTAAGCCACAGTCGTGATGTTGTCCGACTGAAATCTGATGAACCTCATTGTCGCTAGCTGAGGCCAAGCTTGAAGAGCATTGAATATCGCTCTTAGTTCCAGAATGTTTATTGGGAGGAGGGTCTCCTCCTGAGTCCACAATCCCTGAGCCTTCAGGGAGTTCCAGACTGCCCCCCAGCCCAGAAGGCTGGCATCTGTCGTTACTATTGTCCAATCTGGCCAGCGAAAGGTCATACCTTTGGACAGATGGACCAGAGATAGCCACCAGAGAAGAGAATCCCTGGTCTCTTGATCCAGATTTAGTAGAGGGGACAAATCTGTGTAATCCCCATTCCACTGACTGAGCATGCAGAGTTGCAGCGGTCTGAGATGTAGACGGGCAAACGGCACTATGTCCATTGCTGCTACCATTAAGCCGATTACTTCCATACACTGAGCCACCGAAGGGTGAGAAGTGGAATAAAGAGCACAGCAGGAAGTTTTGATAACCTGGTCTCTGTCAGGTAAATCCTCATTTCTACAGAATCTATTAGAGTTCCCAGAAAGGAGACTCTTGTGAGAGGGGATAGAGAACTCTTTTCTTCGTTCACTTTCCACCCATGCGACCTCAGAAATGCCAGAACTATGTCCGTATGAGACTTGGCAATTTGGAAATTTGACGCCTGTATTAGAATGTCGTCTAAATAAGGGGCTACTGCTATGCCCCGCGGCCTTAGGACCGCCAGAAGTGACCCCAGAACCTTTGTAAAGATTCTTGGGGCTGTAGCTAACCCAAAGGGAAGAGCTACAAACTGGTAATGCCTGTCAAGGAAGGCAAACCTGAGAAACCGATCATGATCTTTGTGTATCGGAATGTGAAGATAAGCATCCTTTAAATCCACTGTAGTCATGTATTGACCCTCCTGGATCATAGGAAGGATGGTACGAATAGTCTCCATCTTGAATGATGGGACCCTGAGAAATTTGTTTAAGATTTTGAGATCTAAGATTGGTCTGAAGTTTCCCTCTTTTTTGGGAACCACAAACAGATTTGAATAGAATCCTTGTCCCTGTTCCTCCTTTGGAACTGGGTGGATCACTTCCATAACTAGGAGGTTTTGAACACAGTGTAAAAATGCCTCTCTCTTTATCTGGTTTGCAGATTATTGTGAAAGGTGAAATCTCCCTTTTGGAGGAGAAGCTCTGAAGTCCAGAAGATATCCCTGGGATACAATTTCCAACGCCCAGGAATCCTGGACATCTCTTGCCCAAGCCTCGGCGAAGAGCGAAAGTCTGCCCCCTATTAGATCCGTTACCGGATTGGGGGCCAATCCTTCATGCTGTCTTAGAGGCAGCAGCAGGCTTTTTGGCCTGCTTACCTTTGTTCCAAGTCTGGTTAGGTCTCCAGACCGACTTGGACTGGGCAAAAGTTCCCTCTTGCTTTGTATTAGAGGAAGTTGATGCCGCACTCACCTTGAAGTTTCGAAAGGCATGAAAATTAGACTGTTTGGCCCATGATTTGGACCTATCCTGAGGAAGGGCATGACCTTTTCCTCCAGTGATATCAGAAATGATCTCCTTCAAACCAGGCCCGAATAGGGTCTGCCCCTTGAAGGAAATATTAAGCAGCTTAGACTTTGAAGTAACGTCAGCTGACCATGATTTAAGCCATAGCGCCCTACGCGCCTGAATAGCAAAACCAGAATTCTTAGCCGTTAGTTTAGTCAAATGAACAATGGCATCAGAAACAAAAGAATTGGCTAGCTTAAGTGCTCTAAGCTTGTCAAGTATATCATCCAATGGGGTCTCTACCTGCAAAGCCTCTTCCAGAGACTCAAACCAGAAGGCCGCAGCAGCAGTGACTGGGGCAATGCATGCAAGGGGCTGTAGAATAAAACCTTGTTGAATAAACATTTTCTTAAGGTAACCCTCTTATTTTTTATCCATTGGATCTAAGAAAGCACAACTGTCCTCGACAGGGATAGTAGTACGCTTAGCTAGTGTAGAAACTGCTCCCTCCACCTTAGGGACCGTTTGCCATAAGTCCCGTGTGGCGGCATCTATTGGAAACATTTTCTTCAAAATAGGAGGGGGAGAGAACGGCACACCTGGTCGTTCCTATTCCTTAGAAATAATTTCTGTAAACCTTTTAGGTATTGGAAAAACATCAGTGTAAACAGGCACTGCAATTGTATCACAGTCATTCAGAGCAGCTAAAACCTCCCTGAGCAACACGCGGAGGTGTTCAAGCTTAAATTTAAATGTTGATACTTCAGAATCAGGTTGAATCCTCTTCCCTGAGTCAGAAAAATCACCCACAGAAAGAAGCTCTCCTTCCTCAGCTTCTGCATATTGTGAGGGGGTATCAGACATAGCTACTAAAGCGTCAGTATGCTCTGTATTTCTTCTAACTCCAGAGCTGTCTCGCTTTCCTCGTAGCCCAGGTAGTCTGGATAATACCGCTGACCGTGTATTATCCATGACTGCCGCCATGTCTTGTAAAGTAAACGCCATGGGCGCGCTAGATGTACTTGGTGCCTCTTGAGCGTGAGTCCCTTGAGCGGGATTTAAAGGTTCTGACACGTGGGGCGAGTTAGTCGGCATTACTTCCCCCTCGTCAGATTCCTCTGGTGATAAATTTTTTAAAGATAAAATATGGTCTTTATTACTTAAAGTGAAATCAGTACATTTGGTACACATTCTAAGAGGGGGTTCCACCATGGCTTCTAAACATAATGAACAAGGAGTTTCCTCTATGTCAGACATGTTTAAACAGACTAGCAATGAGACCAGCAAGCTTGGAAAACACTTTAAAGCAAGTTAACAAGCAAAAAATAAAAACGGTACTGTGCCTTTAAGAAAGATAAAAAAGGTCAGAATTTGATAAACAGTGAAAAAAAGCAGTAAATCAAACGAAATTTTTACAGTGTGTATAATAAGCTAACAGAGCATTGCACCCACTTGCAAATGGATGATTAACCCCTTAGTTTAAAAAACGGATCAAAAAAACGATATAGACGTTTCTTTCATGTAATTAGCAAGAGTCCATGAGCTAGTGACGTATGGGATATACATTCCTACCAGGAGGGGCAAAGTTTCCCAAACCTCAAAATGCCTATAAATACACCCCTCATCACACCCACAAATCAGTTTTACAAACTTTGCCTCCTATGGAGGTGGTGAAGTAAATTTGTGCTAGATTCTACGTTGATATGCGCTTCGCAGCAGGTTGGAGCCCGGTTTTCCTCTCAGCGTGCAGTGAATGTCAGAGAGATGTGAGGAGAGTATTGCCTATTTGAATTCAATGATCTCCTTCTACGGGGTCTATTTCATAGGTTCTCTGTTATCGGTCGTAGAGATTCATTATGCCAGTTCCAGTTCTGGAACAGGGGCTGGGGTTTTATTCAAATCTCTTCATTGTACCAAAGAAGGAGAATTCCTTCAGACCAGTTCTGGATCTAAAAATATTGAATCGTTATGTAAGGATACCAACATTCAAAATGGTAACTATAAGGACTATCCTGCCTTTTGTTCAGCAAGGGCATTATATGTCCACAATAGATTTACAGGATGCATATCTGCATATTCCGATTCATCCAGATCACTATCAGTTTCTGAGATTCTCTTTCCTAGACAAGCATTACCAGTTTGTGGCTCTGCCGTTTGGCCTAGCAACAGCTCCAAGAATTTTTACAAAGGTTCTCGGTGCCCTTTTGTCTGTAATCAGAGAACAGGGTATTGTGGTATTTCCTTATTTGGACAATATCTTGGTACTTGCTCAGTCTTCACATTTAGCAGAATTTCATACGAATTGACTTGTGTTGTTTCTTCAAGATCATGGTTGGAGGATCAATTTACCGAAAAGTTCATTGATTCCTCAGACAAGGGTAACCTTTTTAGGTTTCCAGATAGATTCAGTGTCCATGACTCTGTCTCTGACAGACAAGAGACGTCTAAAATTGATCTCAGCTTGTCGAAATCTTCAATCACAATCATTCCCTCCGGTAGCCTTATGCATGGAAATTCTAGGTCTTATGACTGCTGCATCGGACATGATCCCCTTTGCTCGTTTTCACATGCGACCTCTTCAGCTCTGTATGCTGAACCAGTGGTGCAGGGATTACACAAAGATATCTCAATTAATATCTTTAAAACCGATTGTACGACACTCTCTGACGTGGTGGACAGATCACCATCATTTAGTTCAGGGGGCTTCTTTTGTTCTTCCGACCTGGACTGTAATTTCAACAGATGCAAGTCTGACAGGTTGGGGAGCTGTTTGGGGGTCTCTGACAGCACAAGGGGTTTGGGAATCTCAGGAGGTGGGATTACCAATCAATATTTTGGAACTCCGTGCAATTTTCAGAGCTCTTCAGTCATGGCCTCTTCTAAAGAGAGAATCGTTCATTTGTTTTCAGACAGACAATGTCACAACTGTGGCATACATCAATCATCAAGGAGGGACTCACAGTCCTCTGGCTATGAAAGAAGTATCTCGAATACTGGTATGGGCGGAATCCAGCTCCTGTCTAGTTTCTGCGGTTCATATCCCAGGTATAGACAATTGGGAAGCGGATAATCTCAGTCGCCAAACGTTACATCCGGGCGAATGGTCTCTTCACCCAGAGGTATTTCTTCAGATTGTTCAAATGTGGGGACTTCCAGAAATAGATCTGATGGCTTCTCATCTAAACAAGAAACTTCCCAGGTATCTGTCCAGATCCAGGGATCCTCAGGCGGAAGCAGTGGATGCATTGTCACTTCCTTGGAAGTATCATCCTGCCTATCTCTTTCCGCCTCATGTTCTTCTTCCAAGAGTAATCTCCAAGATTCTGAAGGAATGCTCATTTGTTCTGCTGGTGGCTCCAGCATGGCCTCACAGGTTTTGGTATGCGGATCTTGTCCGGATGGCCTCTTGCCAACCGTGGACTCTCCCGTTAAGACCAGACCTTCTGTCGCAAGGTCCTTTTTTCCATCAGGATCTCAAATCCTTAAATTTAAAGGTATGGAGATTGAACACTTGATTCTTCTAGAAAGATATATTATAGAGTCTGGAAGACTTACATTTCTTGGTGTCTTTCTCATCATTTTTCCTAGCTTTCTTTTAGAATTCCGAGAATTTTGCAGTTTCTTCAGGATGGTTTGGATAAAGGTTTGTCTGCAAATTCCTTGAAAGGACAAATCTCTGCTCTTTCTGTTCTTTTTCACAGAAAGATTGCTAATCTTCCTGATATTCATTGTTTTGTACAAGCTTTGGTTCGTATAAAACCTGTCATTAAGTCAATCTCTCCTCCTTGGAGTTTGAATTTGGTTCTGGGGGCTCTTCAAGCTCCTCTGTTTGAACCTATGCATTCGCTGGATATTAAATTACTTTCTTGGAAAGTTTTGTTTCTTTTGGCCATCTCTTCTGCTAGAAGAGTTTCTGAATTATCTGCTCTTTCTTGTGAGTCTCCTTTTCTGATTTTTCATCAGGATAAGGCGGTGTTGCGAACTTCTTTTAAATTTTTACCTAAGGTTGTGAATTCTAACATTAGTAGAGAAATTGTGGTTCCTTCATTTTGTCCTAATCCTAAGAATTCTAAGGAGAGATCATTGCATTCTTTGGATGTAGTTAGAGCTTTGAAATATTATGTTGAAGCTACTAAGAATTTCTGAAAGACTTCTATTCTATTTGTTATCTTTTCCGGTTCTAGGAAAGGTCAGGAGGCCTCTGCCATTTCTTTGGCATCTTGGTTAAAATCTTTAATTAATCTTGCTTATGTCGAGTCGGGTAAAACTCTGCCTCAAAGGATTACAGCTCATTCTACTAGGTCAGTTTCTACTTCCTGGGCGATTAGGAATGAAGCTTCGGTTGATCAGATTTGCAAAGCAGCAACTTGGTCTTCTTTGCATACTTTTACTAAATTCTATCATTTTGATGTGTTTTCTTCTTCTGAAGCAGTTTTTGGTAGAAAAGTACTTCAGGCAGCTGTTTCAGTTTGATTCTTCTGCTTATAATCAAGTTTTTTTCATTATAAGATTTAAACTTTATTTTGGGTGTGGATTATTTTCAGCGGAATTGGCTGTCTTTATTTTATCCCTCCCTCTCTAGTGACTCTTGCGTGGAAGATCCACATCTTGGGTAGTCATTATCCCATACGTCACTAGCTCATGGACTCTTGCTAATTACATGAAAGAAAACATAATTTATGTAAGAACTTACCTGATAAATGCATTTCTTTCATATTAGCAAGAGTCCATGAGGCCCACCCTTTTTGTGGTGGTTATGATTTTTTTGTATAAAGCACAATTATTCCAATTCCTTATTTTTTATGCTTTCGCACTTTTTTCTTATCACCCCACTTCTTGGCTATGCGTTAAACTGATTTGTGGGTGTGGTGAGGGGTGTATTTATAGGCATTTTGAGGTTTGGGAAACTTTGCCCCTCCTGGTAGGAATGTATATCCCATACGTCACTAGCTCATGGACTCTTGCTAATATGAAAGAAATGAAATCAGGTAAGTTCTTACATAAATTATGTTTTTTTAACAGTCACAACAAACTGCCACAGCTCTGCTGTGGCCCTACCTTTCCATACAAACGACTTTGGAAAGCCTAAAAGCCCTTTAGAGAGGTCCTATAGCATTCAGGAGACTTCTTGAGGGAAACTGGATGTCTCAGTCTGTAAAAGTTACTGCGCAATTAAGCGCTAAATTAGGCCCCTCCCCTCATGTCTACACAGTGGGAGGCCTAAGAAAACTGTTTCTAGGCAAATTTAAGCCAGCCATGTGGAAAACTACTAGGCCCCAATAAAGTTTTATCACCAAAACATATATAAAAACGTTTAAACACTCCCAGCAAACGTTTTATATGACAAGAATTGAAAAATAATAAGAGTATTACCTCTGACAGTAAGCATGATACCAGTCGCTATTAAATCACTGAAATCAGGCTTTCCTTAAATAAATCTGGTATCAGCAGCATTTTCTAGCATTTACATTCCTCTAGAAAAAATTTAAACTGCACATACCTCATAGCAGGATAACCTGCACGCCATTCCCCAGCTGAAGTTACCTCTCTCTTCAGTTATGTGTGAGAACAGCAATGGATCTTAGTTACAACCACAGGCAGATTCTTCTTCTATTTCTGCCTGGGACCAAAATAGTACAACTCCGGTACCATTTAAAAATAACAAACTTTTGAATTGAAGAAAAAACAACTACATTTCCACACACCTCTCTTACTGCTTCCATGCTTGTCGAGAGTTGCAAGAGAATGACTGGAGATGGCAGTTAGGGGAGGAGCTATATAGACAGCTCTGCTGTGGGTGATCCTCTTGCAACTTCCTGTTGGGAAGGAGAATATCCCACAAGTAATGGATGATCTGTGGACTGGATACACCTTACAAGAGAAAGTGATTACCTGGCTAAAATCAAATGATCCTTTATTTGAGTAGCGGCCTAAGATGCACATCAAAATAAATAAATTCACCAGAACCTTATTATTTTAGAGAGGATAAACTCTTCTTTGAAATGTCGGCATTATTGAGGGAATTACAGTCAGGTGATCAATGAGGCGGCTGTTACCCTACTTGGAAGTGAGCAACAAAGACTTAGTTAAAAAAGAATATCTGGTAATATAGACACAGCTCACATAGTCACCGATTAGATGTTGGCTAAGTTATGTATTCTCTGACTTCTTTAGTATTTTATACCTGATAAAACATGGGGTGTGCTGAGAAATTAGTTTCATGTCCATGGTGAGATGTGTACCCCATATTTAAAATTTTTTACATTGTTTTTAATCTTTTTATTAAAACTATTTTTTTTTTATGATAGGGCCTACACCTGGTGAGTATTGAAAACAGCTGTACGATACTATGCGAGTGGTTTTGGGCTATGAAACGTTATTGTCATTGCAAAACCTTGTTGCAGCTAGCTGTGCTGTTATTTTTGCTATAATCACCTTATATTCTATCAATAGCATTAAGTGCTTTTCCACTCCGCTTCAACATCAACTGAGTGATTACTCTACACAACTGGCTTTCAAACCTGTTCTCATGCCTCCCCAACAGGCCAGGTTTCAGGATTATCTTGGGTGAGAGCAGGTAAAATAACCATGTTTACTAAGCAGCTGATTATTTCACCTGTGCTCCAGTTCAGATATCCTCACGATGTAGCCTGTTAGGGAGGCCGGATAACAGGTTTGAAAACCAGTGCTCTACACGAAGAGCCATTGCTGTTCCAGAAAACGGGGATCAGTGACTTGGGCCACTGAAATTACCCAGCATTTTGCCAACAACACATTTGGGTGCTGCATCACTTGTGAGTACCCTGCATATTGGATTATTGTCATATTGATTTGAAGATACTTATTGATACACACAAGAGCCACCTTCTTTTATTTTACTTTTAGATTTTTTTTGGCCTTGTGAGGAGAAGAAGAGCAACCCTATGAAAATGTGGTACTTCTTTCTATGAACATTATATGGGACTATTGCTTGGCAAAGATGTGGATTCCATGTTATGAACCATATTATTCACAGATTGGGGATTTATTGATATAATGGTCAATACATTGTATTATTTTATTACAGCATTTCCTAGCTGATACTAGATCACCTAAGCTCCTACTAGTTATTGTCAGTGTTGATATTTTTTATCTATTGCTGCTCCTGAGCCTACCTAGGTCTGCTTTTAAACAAAGGATACCAAAAGAACAAAGTGAATTTGATAACAGAAGTCCACTAAAAAGTTTCTTAAAATGGCATGCTCTAGGTCAGCCATGAAAGCATAATTTTCATTTCCTTTTTCCTTTAATTACAATCATAAAGAGGCATTTAAAAAATTAGGTGCATTGTCCGTTTATTACAAGACTACAGAAAAGTTTTGCAACCATAATGGCCTATATTACAAGTGGAGTGCTAATTTATCGCGCACCCATAAACAGGCAAATTTGCCCATTTACGGGCGCACAATAAATGACTAGCCATTACAAGTGACTGGTTAATGCTGCTGCTGCGAGCTCGCATACGCAATTAGTGCACAGAAAATTAACCAGAGATCAGAATGATGTTTTTGCCTGGGATTTTCATAGCGCCGGTATTAAAGGTTGTGCGATGAAGCTAAAAAGCTTGCATTACAGCCTATACCGACACGATCCATACCGCCATCTGAAAGCAGTAGTTATGAGTTTTGCGCCAACAAAAATGTTTCGCAAAACTCATAACTAAACTATTACAAAGTATACTAACAACCAAAAACTACCTATTAACCTCTAAACCGCCACCCTCCCGCATTGCAAACACTATATTAAACCTATTCACCCCTAATCTGCCACCCACCCACATCGCGACTATTAAATAAATGTATTAATCCCTAATCTGCCACTCCTGACATCGCCAACACTATTAAAAATTATTAACCCCTATTCCACTGCTCCCCTACATCACCGCCACTATAATAAAGTTATTAACCGCTATTCCGCTGCTCCCTGACATCACCAACACTATAATAATGGTATTAACCCCTATTCCGCTGCTCCCTGACATCGCCAACACTATAATAAAGCTATTAACCCCTATTCCCCCGCTCGCCGACACTATAATAAAGTTATTAACCCCTAAACCTCCGGCCTCCCTTATCTCCACAACTAAATAAACCTATTAACCCCTAAACCTCCGGCCTCCCACATCTCCGCCACTAAAGAAACCTATTAACCCCTAAACCACCACCCCCACCCCCACTTTGCAAAACACTAAATTTAACTATTAACCCCTAAACCTAACACCCCATAACTTTAAATTAAAATTACAGTATAACTATATTTAAATAAATAAAAACTTACCTGTGAAATAAAAATAAAATGAAATAAAAATAAACTTAAGTAAATTTACCTTTACATAACTATTATAATAAAATAAAAAATACTACCAATTAAAAAAATCTAAACTACAAATTTAAAAAAACCTAACACTACGAGAAAAATAAAAAAATTGAAAATGACAAAAAATAATAAACACTAAATTACGAAAAATAAAAACACTAAGCTTACAAAAATAATAAACGAAATTATCAAAAATAAAAACAATTTCACCTAATCTATTAGCCCTATAAAAAGAAAAAAGCCCCCCAAAATACAAACACCCCCTAGCCTACAATAAACTACCAATAGCCCTTAAAAGGATCTTTTGTAGGGCATTGCCCTAAGTTAAACAGATCTTTTACCTATAAAAAAAATACAAAGTCGCCCCAACAGTAAAACCCACCACCCAGCCAACCCCCCAAAATAAAAAAACCTAACTCTAAAAAAAACCTAAGCTACCCATTGCCTCATAAGGGGCATTTGTATGGGCATTGCCCTTAAAAGGGAATTCAGCGCTTTTTCATTGCCCTTAAAAGGGCATTTAGCTCTTTTTCAAAATTGTAGGCTAGGGGGTGTTTTTATTTTGGGGGGCTTTTTATTTTTATAGGGCTATTAGATTAGGTGTAATTGTTTTTATTTTTGATAATTTCATTTATTAATTTTTCGTAATTTAGTGTTTATTATTTTTTGTAATTTTAGATTTTTTAATTTTTCTCGTAGTGTGAGGTTTTTTTACATTTTTAATTTAGATTTTTTTTATTGGTAGTTTTTTTAATTTTATTAGAATAGTAAGGTAAGGTTAATTAATCGTTTAATGTTAGGTTTATTTTTATTTCACAGGTAAATTTTTATTGATTTAAATATAGTTATATTGCAATTTTAATCTAAAGTTAGGGGGGGTGTTAGGTTTAAGGGTTAATAGTTTAATATAGTGTTTTGTGATATGGGGGCCAGTGGTTTAGGGGTTAATAGGTTTATTTAGTGGCAGAGATGTGGGAGGCCAGAGGTTTAGGGGTTAATAGGTTTATTTAGTTGCGGAGATGTGGGAGGCCAGAGGTTTAGGGGTTAATAACTTTATTTAGGTGCCGGCGATGTCAGGGAGTGGCAGATTAGGGGTATTTAGACTTGGGGTTTATGTTAGGTTTAAACGTAACTTTTTTTCCCCATAGACATCAATGGGGTTGCGTTACAGAGAATTTTCATTCCGCACTTCAGTTGTTAGTTTTTTTTCCTAACACTCTCTCCCCATTGATATCTATGGGGGAAAGCTTGCACGAGCACGTCAAAGCAGCCCTTGGATTTTGTGCGTTATGGAGCTTAACACCACCATATCACATGCACAAGGAGACTTTTCAGTAACTCGTAATGGCATGGAGGGTGAAATAACGCAACTTTTTTACGTTAGTTTCGCACCCTGTTTAGTGCAAAATTCGTAATCTAGGTGTTGGTTAGGTAAGGTTTATCAGAGTAAGCAGCAGTCTTCTAAACACAGACACCAGCACCATGCTGTCGCACAGATCAAGGAATCGGGACGGGTCATGACTCACGGGTGGTTGACACGGGATGCACTTTTTTTCAACTAGACATCAATGGGGTTGTGTTACGGAGAATTTTCATTCCACACTTCAGTTGTTTTCTAACACTCTCTCCCCATTGATGTCTATGGGGGAAAGCGTCCATGAGCATGTTGAAGCAGCCCTTGGATTGTGTGCGGTATGGAGCTTAACGCCACCATATCACATGCACAAGGAGGCTTTTCAGTAACTCGTTATGGCAGCGCTATGGAGGGGGAAATAACGCAACTTTTTTACGTTAGTTAATCTAGTTGTTGGCTAGGTAAGGTTTCTCAGAGGAAGCAGCAGTCTTTTACACACAGACACCAGCACCGTGCTGCCATACAGATCAAGGAATCGGGACGGGTCATGACTCACGAGTGGTTGACCACTGCAGGCAGCTTTCTTCTTCCCTCTCTCTCACTCACTTTCCCACTACTGAGCGTTCTCGCCTGCGTCAAGGAGGAGTCAGGACCAGTATTCAAATGTCCTACTCCTTCCTCCCCACCACAAAATGGGTGGCGGACACTGCAAGGGCCAGTCACGGACACCAGTGTACGGACACCTTGCCTATCCCTGCTTCTGTGCAATGCGAACGTGAGGTCACGCTCCCATTGCCCCTCACATGTAATACCAACGCACATTTGCGTGTGCTGGTATTACTAAGTTGAGCGCAAATATCGCTTTCGTGGAAGCAATATTTTGTGCTCAACTTGTAATGTATCCCAATATGTGTTATGTCCCTTTAAATAATCCTAATTATTACCCTGTACTTGTGGGTGTAACACCAGCCTTGTGTATGCACTTGGACTTTAGGATAATAGGTAAGTGTTATAATCTTCACACCACTCATTTTTCATTCACTGTTTGGTAAATTTCAAGACATACTGCATGTTGGGCTTTTCATGTTCCCTTAAGATAAAAAAAAATCTGCCATATAAACCTGACAACCTGTCAAATAGAGAAACGAACATACAGAGAATTTCCTTGAAGGTTTCAGACATAAATCATCACATTTACTTTTCATTGAGATAAGTACATTTTTGAAAGATGAGGAAAGATGATATCATAGTGGAAAGTGTTTATTTGTTTTGCCCAAAGCAACTTTTTAAAATACTTAATTTATGCTATTGTATAGCTCATGTTTTTCTCTGTTATTTCTTGTTTGGATTATCATAAATAGCAAACTAATAGTGTCAGCCTCCTGCTAGGCATCGGATAGTTATTTTGTAGTAAAAATCAATCACTTGAAATCTTTCCATACTAGAGGAAAAGCTAAAGCAATTGTAAAAAATGCATAACTTTTAAAAGCTTAAAGGGACAGTCTACTTGAACATTTTTATTGTTTAAAAAGATAGATAATCCCTTTATTACTTATTCCCCAGTTTTGCATCTCTAACACTTATATTATTATACATTTTACCACTGTGATTACCTTGTATCTAAGCATCTGCAGACTGCCCCTTTATCTCAGTGCTTTTGACAGACTTGCATTATAGCCAATCAGTGCTGACTCATAAACAACTCCACGGGTGTGAGCACAATGTTATCTGTATGGCACACATGAACTAATTCTGCCTAGCTGTTAAAAGCTAATAAAATGCACTGGGATAAGAGGAGGCCTTCAAGGGCTTAGAAATTAGAATATGAGCCTTCCTAGGTTTAGCGTTTAACAAAGAATACCAAAAGAATACAGAAAATCTGATGATGAAAGTAAATTGAAAAAAGTTGTTTAAAATTGCTTGCCCTATCTGAATAATGAAAGTTTAATTTTGATTTGACTGTCCCTTTAACTAAATAATTTATCACAGCACCTTTAAGGACCTTTGTGTATATATCTATCTATCATCTATCTATCTATCTATCTATCTATCTATCTATCTATCTATCTATCTACTGTATATATATATACATGTTGCGGTAAGTCCGAAATTGGGTAATCCTAGGATTACCCAAGCAGCTATGGGTAATGCCCTAAGTAACATCATAAATCTACTCAGAGTGCTGTGGGTAAAGCCGGAAGTAACATCATAAATCTACTCATTGTGCATCAACTCACTTCATCAAACATATTCACATCTTCTATATATTTGATTTAAAAAAATTGCTGTTTTTTTTTAGCACATTTCAGTAACAAATACATTAATAATATATATATATATATATATATATATATATATATATATATATATATATATATATATATATAATGCACTGTAATTCCCTCATCTTCACTAACTATTTTTGCCTCCGCCTGGGGGGTTCAAGAGGGGTGAAGCCTCATTCCCCAGAGGATCGGCGGGATGCCTTTCTTGAACTCACCAGCAAAAAATCATAGTGCAGATGGGGAATTACACTACTTCAGGCTTTACCCAGAGCTGCTTGGGTAATCCCAGGATTAACCGGATTTCGGACTTATATATATATATATATATATATATATATATATATATATATATATATATATATACAGATACAAATCCCCAAGTCTGGAATTACAAAATCCAAAAAAAAAAAAATGTTATTATTAAAACTACCGTTTCCCCCCCCCACAAATAAGTTACAAACTTTTCTGCCTGAACCTTTAGTTTGTTTTTTTGTGTTCTAGAATGCAAATGCTAGTCTACATTAATTTAAAACAACTGTTATCTTTCTGATTACAGTACTGTGCTAGCTTTTAATATTACTATGTATACAAAAGTAATAACATTATATTAAACTACCATTAGGTTGTATGTATAAGCTGTATTATGACATGTAAATATTGCCTAAATGACATAATATATTGTTATTTACACTTGGTCCCATCCCCTCTCCAAGCTGCCACATTTTACGAATTCAAATACAGGTGGCCCTCGGTTTATAACGGTTCAATTTACACAGTTTCAAAAAAACAACATTTTTTTTCAGTCATGTGACTGCTATTGAAAAGCATAGAGAAACAGTGCATTGATTAAAATAGCCAGTAGGGGGGGGGCGGAGCCAACAAGCAAACTGAACAGACGTACTTCACTGGAGCTCCTCATCTATAGCCGTATAAAGTGAATCTATATATATCTTGAGGATCTCTTTTCAGAAATCATTTCGAGTCTTCATCAAGCTTGTATCGCCTTCTATACGACGAGAGTGCTAAATGTGAGTTTTACAGATAATCAGTCTCTAAAACCGGCTCTGAGTGTTTAGCTACGAAGGCGCGAATCGCCATCTTAGACCAGAATGGAGTATCTAGATCGATGGGAAATGAAGACAGCACACTCTCTTCAAAGCTATTATAGCGAGCTAAAACATGACCTAATTGATCTAAGAGACAAGTTAACAGCCATGCTACCTACCCTACAGCCAGATCAGGAGACTAATGTGACCATTGACTACCCTTCACTATACGGCGCCAGCAGCGATCTACCTGACCACTCAGATGGGCTCCCCTCTGGACTTGATTCAGAGGCCCCTTTTAATAACCTACAGAGTGTCTTATCCGATTCTAGTGCTCAGAGGAAATCGAACCCGTTTTCACTCAAGTTGTCCGACAATGGGCTAGAGCCATACCATAATGCACAGTTTGAGCAGCGCAACTACGCAGTAAAGACCCTGGGCCCTCGGCTGCCCACTGGGAAGGTAGCGGAGGATCCCCAGGGAAACAGCCTGAGACACGGAGGGCAGTTTCTTCCCACAATCCATTATGACATAGGGTCCTGTATCGCAGCTGCTCTTACAGGGAGTACCATCACCTATCTAAACACTCTGTGGAAATTGATGATTCCGACATCGGAGGGACCTAGAGCGGGAGTGGGGTAAATGCATTATACCTGTCCCATACCGCAAGTGCCTAACTCTCGCTAGGCTGTGATCAGACTTGCAGCACTTGGGTAGACTCTTGTGTGGTTTGTGTGCAACACGTGTGGGAGACTTTTGGCTTTCCAATTGCCATTGTTACGCTGTACTTTCAGTTTCTAGATGTTCACATTACGATACTTTGCCCTACTCTATGCAACTGTTATGACAACCACTCCCCGCAACATACCATATCCAGGTAGATAATGGTTTTACTTATTTAGTAGGCTCCTTGACGGGAATCTTAACATCTGCACGACTCAATATATGGGGATGTGGGGCTTCTCAGCAGGTTGCCTGGCCTATATCTACACCTCAGCTATACACCACAAGCCCGGACTGTTTATGGTTGATTTGCGGGGTTATCCCTCATCTTCACATTGTCAACGGTTGCTCCCCTTTCTATGTGTTTAATTAAGATACATCTGTTGCTTGGACTTTAAGTTTTATGCCCACTTGTCAATGTTCATGGCTAGATTGCTCTTTTGTTCATGTGTCAACTATGAGTGTATAGGATGGCATTCACATATATACTGTGGTTCTTCACATCACACTTGCATTGGGCGATTTGTTTACCAAGAGGGGAATTAGTTAAATGCAGGATACCTTCATTTAGACTCATATAAAGTCTATTTACATCTGGTACTTGGGAGAGGTCTTACATGACCACAAATATAGCTAGTTTATTTATATAATGTATGTCTTGTCACACAACTCTGTTTATCCCAACCTCATGTATGTGACTATCTATCCCTGACGCAATATATTTAAGGCTAGTTAATAAGTACCTATAGTGCTTATCCTTATCTGTGGTGGTTAGAAGGCTATACTGACAATACTGTGCATTTTGATATGTGGGAGAACACTTAGGACAGGAAACTTTTATTTTAGCAGTTAGCCTTGCCAGCTGTAAGAGTGGGCACAGACCTATCACATCCTTTTTATGCTATGGTACGAATCTGCCCTTAATTCTGTTATGTTTCCTAAAAGCTTAGTAGTAGCAATTATTCAAGAGGTTGGGTTCTCCTTTTGCTGTTATTAGTTAATGTATTAATATACTATCTATATATTCAACATATTTTATCCAGCCCTTTAACACATCGTTGCAATGCAGGCATCTAATGATTCTTAACCCTATTTTTCTACTTATTGTACTAAATTAGCATAGGTTAAAATATGTTTTATGTTGTTCAAACTATTTATCTCTCTCCCACTTGCTAACCTTTTGTTTGATGTTTTGCATAGCTAAACCAGATGCTATTGGTTCCATTAGTATGTAATATCTATTTAGTGGTCTCATGTGATCTACTTTTGTAGGGGAAACACACCTCTCTAGATTTCAAGAAGCTTAACTTTGCAATTGAATGTCATTAGTTCTGTCTTACTGTTGCTTTAGCTGACCACTTAAGTTTCTGCTTAGCATACTGAAAGTCAGCTTTTTATACAATACGTACTGCAGGCAGGTTATTCCTACTTAACCCCAACCCACCCATCATATTCGACTTTAGGAACTAATCTCTCCCTCTAGCCATGTTCTGTTTACTATAATTTGGGAATCAGTATAACTCTCCCTAGAGATCATTGCTTATACAACAACTAGGTATATCTACAACGCTATGCCACTAGCTTCCTCTCTATGTCTCCCCCATTAGAACTCTACACAGTGTTACTACTCCTCATAAAGGCAAGGTATACCACATTTTATCCTAGGTACCGCTATATATTACATATAGCTTTTTCAGGACATTGCTTTTTCAGTCCTCTACCAACTCTATCTGACCCCTCTCCTTCCTTTCCCGCCGGTACCTATTACCTGCGGGTCATATCCCTACTCCCTTTTACCAGCATCGTCTATAGTTGACATTTCCCCAGGAGAGGGGCCCATATAGTAGTCCTTTCCTCTCCGGTTATATATAATTTCACCCCCCCTGTTTGCACCCTCTCTGGGTAGCTACCCTTATCTTTACATGCCCTAGCCTTAATATATTAAGGACGTAGTTGGAAGAAGTTTACTTATAAACCCTGAGACCCAACTCTATTTTATTTTTAAATAACCCTGTAGTCTACATTTTGTAAACATAACTATCCCCCCCCCCCTATTTGTATCCTCTCTGAGATGCTTCCCTTACTTCCACATACCCTAGCTTTAATTTACTAGAGGCGTAGTTTAAAAATAACCCCACTAGGGGCGTACTTGGAAGCTTTGAGATTCCATTCCACCCTACTTAATCCTGTAGTCTGTACCTTCATAACACTTTAACTGGCTCCGCCCTCCCTTCTCCCCTCTGTTTCAAGCGGCTCTTGTCCGCTGTATTCCCCACCCCCCCCATACATTTAGGCCTACGGGAGGCCTAACAAAAGCCAGCTCCCTACCTCTCACTATTTTCAGCTTTTAGAATACCTCTTATCTTGAGAGTAGAGACCACTAGTTACCTGTTATAAAAAAAAAAAACGAGGCTTCTTTCCTATATGTTCCAGTCACATATATTTCATAAATATAGTTTTAAATTTTACACTTCATACTCAATGCTGAACTACTATGGACTAGTTACTAAGATAACAAATATTACATTGACACACCAAAGTTGTAACCCTTGTCTGCCTTCAACATGTGAATTGTATCAGTTTCCTTATTGCTTTTGTTCCGTGCCTGGACATACTTTCTATTGTATTGCTTTTACTCAATGCCTCAATAAAAAAATTTATGTCAAAAAAAAAAAAAAAAAAAATAGCCAGTAGGTGGAGCTGTCCGCTTGTGTTGCAGCAAAGTTATACAAGCCAAGCAAGCAAAAATTAATCAGTTTAACCAGACCTGAGCTATCGAGCAGCTTGCAAAGGAACAAGATCTTCCTGTCTATAAATCAGTCCAGATTAGAATGTATAGAAAGAACTGTTTGCAGAAAAATGCAAGTAAAGTCTGTGTTTTGTGATTATTTTATTAGGTTTATAATGCTGTTGAGCAAATGTTTTTGTTCATTTAATTTAGTTTAATTATATATTCTGTGTTGTGTGATTATTTTATTAGGTTTATAATGCTGTTTAGCATTTAAAGTCTTCATTTCAAAGCTTTAAAAATAATGTATTAGGTGTTACTTATGCAAATTTTGAAAGGGGCCTGGAACCAAACTCCCTCACTTTCCATTGACTTACATTATAAACTGGGTTTCAATTTACAACCATTCCTTCTGGAACCTAACCCCGTCGTAAACTGAGGGCTACCTGTATTCAAATATTTCAAAATCTAAAGTATTCAGAAATCCCTTTTCCGGTCCCAAGCAGTTTGGATAAAGGGTTTCCTACTTATACACACACACACAAACAAATATACACACACACACACACATATATATATACTGTATATATATATATATATATATATATATATATATACAGTATATATACAGTATATATATATATATATATATACATACACACACACACACACACATATATATATATATATATATATATATATATATCTACAGACACACACAGACATAAATATATACATTATACATTTACACACGCACACATACAGTATATACACACACATAAATATATACTTATACACACACACTCACACATAAATTTATACATATACACACACAAATATATTCATACACACACATATATATATATATATATATATATATATATACACGCATATATATACACACATACATATATATATATATATATATATATATACACACACACACAGACACACATAATGAATAGGTGCCTTTTTTTTACTGCTTAGCTAAGTGGCTCTGATGGCCCACGGTACTGCTCATTTTTTCAATGAGGTGACGTTTCCACCTCTTAGCGAAAAGCCGTGCAAGCTGATCAGCGTTATGCTATAAGCTTACTGTGAAGCCGGGGCGAAATAAAGGCAACTTTTTATAATTAAAACTGATGAATGAAGGTGGCCTTTATTTTTACTGATGGTAAAGCCTAGCATTAAGATTTACCATCACTTGAAGCACTAAGGGGTTGATCACAATTTTGTGCTTATTTTATTAAATAACAATTTCTGTGCTGTACCTGTTATTGTCAGTATGTTATCCCAGTGATCACAATCCCAGAATGCTTCTGCTGTTAATATCTCTGAAGGTAAAAATCTTTACATTCTGAAAAAAACACTAACTTTTCATCTGTCTTGTTAGTCTCCTGATTTCCTATAAAAAACAAAAAAAAAAAACCAAGCAAACACACAAGATTAAGGGGTAGATTTATCATAGTGCGAGCGGACATGATACGATGTAGCATATCATGTCCGCTGCACTTTGATAAATGCCGACAGCATACACATAATTTTTTTTCTTTCATGATTCAGATAGAGCATGCAATTTTAAGCAACTTTCTAATTTACTCCTATTATCAATTTTTCATTGTTCTCTTGCTATCTTTATTTGAAAAAGAAGGTATCTAACCTAAGGAGCCAGCCCATTTTTTGGTTTAGAACGCTTGACAGGATTTTGCCACCAATCAATAAGCACAACCCAGATTGTGAACCAAAAATGGGCCGGGCTTCTTGCTTTTCAAATAAAGATAGCAAGATAATTAAGAAAAATTGATAATAGGAGTAAATTAGAAAGTTGCTTAAAATTGCATGCTCTATCTGAATCCTAAAAGATAAAATTTGGGTTCAGTGTCCCAACTTGCTAATAATTATAAGATCATAGATTGTGATCAGCTTTTCAGTAGACATGTGCAATTAGTTTTGGCCAAATTTATTTTTCGGACAAATTTTGACTGATTCAGAGATTCGGATGAATCCGAATTTCTGAATCGGCACATAAATAAAATCCTGAAAAATTCAGAAAACGAATAAATCAGTTTCCGAATTTACGGATCCATTCTTTATTCATATTAATTCTAATTAATCTATTCTAAACCACCCTCCTCCCCACATAACCAGTACTAAATAAAACACTAACTAAACCTATTAATCCCTAAACTGCCGTCCCCCTACATCGCCAACACTAAATAAAACACTAACTAATCCTATTAACCCCTAAACTGCCGTACCCCACATCGCCAACACTAACTAAACCTATTAACCTCTAAACCTGTCAGGGATTTATCTCTTTTCCTACTGTGCCTTTAAGAATGTCAACTCACTACCCCTATTTAAGGCTCCTCCCAACAGCACTCATTGCTTGGTAATTTGTTGCTCAGTGTGAAGCTGCTTCAGAAGAGACCTAGCCGTTTATACTACTTTGTATTCTCAAATTATTGCTCACCTTGAGTATCTGCCTATTCGAATCAACTTGCAGATTCTCTTTTGTGCTTGAAGATTTGCTCCGTTTGTTCACTAAGAGATTTCTCAGTCTCTCTCCTGTAATGAGGTTGTTCCCCTGCAGCGTGTGACGTCACGCTCCTCATTCTCCCGCCGCGGATCTCTGCCAGGCTCTCTGCGATACTCCTAGGACTTGTTGCTGTGTGGTAACTGTATCGCTATATGCTAATATCATCTACAATATTACTAGTCTATATATATTGCATTCTATGAACTGTGTGTATTGCTGCAACCTCATTTCTCTTTCACTTGCTATATATTGTGGAACGCTCATTTGCTGGATTTCCATATTCGCTTCAGAAATCAAATATGCACTAAACCTTTATACTGTTATTTACCAAATTGCAAACAAATAACTGTGACAAAGATTATTACAAAGTACCATTATTCATTATCGGACTGCATAAGCATATTTCAAACTTTACGCAATTAACCTCTATTGTGCTTGAAATGAACTGTTTGCTGTAACTTAAACTATATCTGTTTCCTCAAGTTTACCACAGCTTATATTACTCTGATTGAACAACTCTGCAAATTATTAATATACACTATCAATGTATGGTTTACAAAATGACCAGAGGTTGACTTATTCACTTATCAAAGTACTGTGTTAATTTCAGTGTGTTTGCTAAAGCCTGTTGCATAAACTATTCCCATTGCAACTCTGTTTGAATTAAGGCACCTGCACTAATTAACTCTTTCACTACTGCTGTAGTCAATCCTATAAGACTTACTCTCTTTTCTGCTATAAGCATTTATTGTTGCGTGAAGGTTCCGGTTTCACTCAGCAACCCTGCTGTAGTGACCCTCAGATCAATGAGCATATCAGGGTTCCCTTAAGTTAAATCTGTGGGAATCCGAGGTAAGGTGTGAGACTGAGTGGTCCTGCATAAAGCAGGGGCTGTAATTGTAGTGTTCTCTAAAAACAACTAAACATATCCTTACATATTACCAAGCCTTATAAAAAAAAGAATACTACTAACAGCTAAAATCATGGATGTAAGTGAACTGTCCAGGAGAGTTGGTTCTTTAGCTCAGAGTATGGATCACATGATTCAAGGCTTAAGGGATATACAACTAGAGAATCAGAGTATAAATTTTTTTATTAATGATCATCTTGCAAACAAAACTACTAATGTTGAGTCATCTCCAGAACCCATTGTTAGTCCACCGGAAAAGTTCTCTGGGGACAGAGCTATGTTTAGGGATTTCAGGAATTCCTGCACTCTGCTTTTTACTTTGAAACCTAAGTCATACCCAACTGACAGGATTAGAGTTCTAACTGTAATTTCATTTCTCAGAGGTGAGGCCAGGTCTTGGGCCAATGCTTTCTATGAAAAAAAATGATCCTATCCTAAATTCACTAGAAGATTTTTTTTCTGCAATGTCTCTTTTATATGAAGATCACAATAGAAAAAATACTGCTGAAACTGCCATTAGGTCTCTAAGGCAGGGTAAAAGAATGGTAGAAGACTACATTACTGAATTTAAAAGATGGGCTCCTGACACCCTGTGGAATATTCCTGCTCTACGCAATCAGTTCCGTTTGGGACTCAATGATGCAGTTAAGGATGAATTGGCAAGGGGTGTGATTCCAGAGGACTTGGATGAATTGATGACTCTCTCTATTGGCATAGATTGTCGGCTTAGGGAAAGGAAGTCAGAGAGATCTTATTCAGAGACTACCCCCAGAAGAAACCCCAATTATCATCACTCAACACCTTCCACAGCATTCACTAGACCCATAGAAGAACCCATGGATGTTGCAGTTATTAGGGGACCCTTGAGACCTGAGGAGAAAGCTAGGCGTAAGCTACTAAACCTATGTCTATACTGTGCTGAAAAGAACCATGCTGTTAGGGACTGTCCCTCTCTGATTCGACAAAAGAAGGGTAAGACTTCGTCCAATGACCATACTGTTAATTTGGTTGACAGCATAAAATCTCATCTATCTATTTATGTCTCCCTACAGTGGTCCCATCAGAAGATAAACGTTCAGGCCATAATTGACTCTGGGGCTTCTGGGAATTTTGCTGATAACACTTTTGTTGTTAATAATCACATCCCACTAATAAAGAAGAGTGTTGCTTTAGCTATTCGTCTGGTTGACGGTTCATTCTTTAGCTCTGGTCCCATAACTCACCACACTATCCCACTCAAAGTCGTTACCCCTTCAGGACACACTGAGCTTATTTGTTTTGATGTTCTTCCATCTTCTGTCTATCCATTAATCCTTGGACTGAATTGGTTAATAAAGCATAATCCCACTATATCGTGGTCCACAGCATCAGTAGTTTTTGATTCAAACCACTGTAAACAATCCTGTTTTGGGGTACACACACTTTGTCATATCACTGAACATAAGTTACCAGAATGTTATAGTGAATTTGCTGATGTTTTTGATAAAAAGGAGGCTGAGTCTTTACCTCCACACAGAGACTATGACTGTCCTATTGATCTTATACCTGGAAGCTCCATACCATATGGACATATATATCCATTGTCACAGCCAGAATTAAATCATTTAAAAGAATATTTAGATGATAACTTGAAAAAAGGCTTTATTAGACCTTCCACATCCTCTGCAGCTGCAGCAATGTTCTTTGTAAAAAACAAGGATGGCAGTCTTAGACCCATCATTGATTATAGGCAGTTGAACAAATGCACCAAAAAGAACAGATACCCCCTGCCCCTCATACCTGAACTTATTGAACGTTTACAAGGTGCCACAGTTTTTACTAAACTTGACCTTAGAGGTGCTTACAATCTGATTAGGATGAGGGCAGGGGATGAATGGTTAACTGCATTTCGTACTAGATACGGTTTATATGAATACACTGTAATGCCCTTTGGGTTGTGCAATGCCCCAGCGACTTTTCAATGTTTTATAAATGATGTCTTTCATGATTTGTTAGATATTTGTATTGTCGTATACTTGGATGACATCTTGGTTTACTCAAATTCTCTACAGGATCACATTGTACATGTCAAACAAGTGTTGACCCGTTTAAGGGCACACCATCTTTATGCAAAACTTGAAAAGTGTATTTTTAATACAAACACCATATCATTCCTTGGTTATTGCATCTCACCAGCTGGAATTTCAATGGAGTCAAGCAAAGTGGAAGCTATCACTAATTGGCCTATTCCTCGTAATAAAAAAGATGTTCAAAGATTCCTTGGCTTTGCGAACTTTTATAGAAAGTTCATTAAAGACTTTTCACTTATTGTTAGACCTCTCACTACGCTAACACGTAAGCAAGTTAAGTTTGTATGGAATCAAGATGCTGATCATTCCTTCAATACTCTAAAAACTAAATTTGTTTCAGCCCCTATTTTACAGTTTCCAGATCCCACATGTCAATTTACGCTAGAAGTCGATGCTTCTGAGTTTGCTGTGGGGGCTGTTTTATCTCAAAGACGTTCTGAAAAAGAACCTTTACATCCTGTCTCCTACTATTCTAGAACTATGAGTTCAGCAGAGATTAATTATGGAATCGGTGATAAGGAACTTCTTGCAATCAAATCAGCTTTGGAGTTTTGGCGACACCTCCTAGAGGGTGCAACATATCCAATCACCATCTATACCGATCACCGTAATTTAGAATATTTTAAATCAAACAAGACCCTTACTGCTCGTCAGGTTCGATGGAGTTTGTTCTTCTCTCGTTTTGATTACGTCATTACTTACAGACCAGGTTCCAAAAATATGAAAGCTGATGCTCTTTCTAGAAAAGACCCTCGTCCTACTGATGTGGTTTCTCCTTCATCTATCATACCTCCGGATAGAATTATTTGTTTAACAACTGAGTTTAAAACCATCTTACAAGAACATCTAAAGGATGATTCATCTTTGGGTCATTTGGATGTACTAAAACATTCCGACAACTTATACTATCATGGCACTTTATTGTATATACCTCCTTCTCTCAGGAATGAGATACTTACCTCTGCTCACGACTCTTTATTGGCTGGTCATCCTGGAGTTCATAGAACTGCTCATTTGATTAAAAGGAATTACTGGTGGCCAAAGATGAATGATACTATTAAACAGTATATTGATTCCTGTATGGTATGTACAACTAAGAAACATCAGCATAAGAGTCCTTATGGTTACCTTCTCTCTTTACCAGTACCAGACAGACCTTGGGCAGCGATTGCTATGGATTTTGTTGTTGATCTGCCTTCGTCAGCTAATTATAATACTATAATGGTAGTAGTGGACTTATTCTCTAAAATGGCTAATTTCCTACCACATAGAGGATTGCCTACATCTTCAGAAACTGCTTCACTATTTTTGAATCACATTGTAAAACTACATGGTTTACCTGAAACAATCACCACAGATAGAGGTACGCAATTCACCTCGAGGTTTTGGAATCAATTGTGTTCCTCTCTTAACATTACTAAACGTTTGAGTACCGCTTATCATCCACAAACGAATGGTCAAACAGAAAGAACAAACCAAACATTAGAGCAGTACCTTCGTTGCTACTGCACTCAACAACAAGATAACTGGCATTCTCTACTTGCTACTGCGGAATTTGCTCATAATAATGCCGTAAATTCATCAACTAAAATGACACCATTTTACATCAATTACGGATTTCATCCCTCATACTATCCAAATCAGATCAACAATTCCGACATGCCTATAGTTAATGATCTTGTTAATACCATTGCTACCAATTTCACTACATTGAAACAAGTTTTACTAGAAGCCCAGGCTGTTCAGAAACATCATTACGACCTACGTAGATCCAAGCCTCCAGATTACAAGATTGGTGACAAAGTTTGGTTAAGCACTAAACATTTACGCTTACAAGTTCCATCTAAAAAACTGGCTTCCCTATATTTAGGGCCTTATCCGATACAAAAGGTCATCAATGTTAATGCTGTAACACTTAAACTACCAGATTCCCTGAAGATACATCCCACATTCCACGTTTCTCTTTTGAAACCTTACAGTGCAATCAGAGACTCGACTCAGAATGAGACGGTGGATCCTTCAGTCATTGATGGCATGGAATATGAGATTGAGTCTATCCTAGACTCTCGTTACCATCGTAATCAACTTCAATATCTTGTCAGTTGGAAAGGATTTGGTCCTGAGGAGGACTCTTGGGAGCCTTTCAATAATGTCTCTGCACCACGTCTTGTCTCCTTGTTTCATCGTAGACATCCTGATCGTCCTGGTCCTTGATCCGCGGAGCGGCTCCTTGGGGGGGGTGTCCTGTCAGGGATTTATCTCTTTTCCTACTGTGCCTTTAAGAATGTCAACTCACTACCCCTATTTAAGGCTCCTCCCAACAGCACTCATTGCTTGGTAATTTGTTGCTCAGTGTGAAGCTGCTTCAGAAGAGACCTAGCCGTTTATACTACTTTGTTTTCTCAAATTATTGCTCACCTTGAGTATCTGCCTATTCGAATCAACTTGCAGATTCTCTTTTGTGCTTGAAGATTTGCTCCGTTTGTTCACTAAGAGATTTCTCAGTCTCTCTCCTGTAATGAGGTTGTTCCCCTGCAGCGTGTGACGTCACGCTCCTCATTCTCCCGCCGCGGATCTCTGCCAGGCTCTCTGCGATACTCCTAGGACTTGTTGCTGTGTGGTAACTGTATCGCTATGTGCTAATATCATCTACAATATTACTAGTCTATATATATTGCATTCTATGAACTGTGTGTATTGCTGCAACCTCATTTCTCTTTCACTTGCTATATATTGTGGAACGCTCATTTGCTGGATTTCCATATTCGCTTCAGAAATCAAATATGCACTAAACCTTTATACTGTTATTTACCAAATTGCAAACAAATAACTGTGACAAAGATTATTACAAAGTACCATTATTCATTATCGGACTGCATAAGCATATTTCAAACTTTACGCAATTAACCTCTATTGTGCTTGAAATGAACTGTTTGCTCTAACTTAAACTATATCTGTTTCCTCAAGTTTACCACAGCTTATATTACTCTGATTGAACAACTCTGCAAATTATTAATATACACTATCAATGTATGGTTTACAAAATGACCAGAGGTTGACTTATTCACTTATCAAAGTACTGTGTTAATTTCAGTGTGTTTGCTAAAGCCTGCTGCATAAACTATTCCCATTGCAACTCTGTTTGAATTAAGGCACCTGCACTAATTAACTCTTTCACTACTGCTGTAGTCAATCCTATAAGACTTACTCTCTTTTCTGCTATAAGCATTTATTGTTGCGTGAAGGTTCCGGTTTCACTCAGCAACCCTGCTGTAGTGACCCTCAGATCAATGAGCATATCAGGGTTCCCTTAAGTTAAATCTGTGGGAATCCGAGGTAAGGTGTGAGACTGAGTGGTCCTGCATAAAGCAGGGGCTGTAATTGTAGTGTTCTCTAAAAACAACTAAACATATCCTTACAAAACCAGAGGAGAGGGGTGAGAGAGAGAACAAAAAAAAAAAAACTGGTCCGGCTCTAAAGCTTGCAATCCTGCTTTTTCAAATAAAGATACCAAGAGAATGAATAAAAATTGATAAAAGGAATACATTAGAAAGGTGCTTAAAATTGCATGCTCTGTCTGAATTATTAAAGAAAAAAATGAGGTTTCATATCCCTTATCCCTTTAATAAATGAATGTCCATTATAAAGATTTGTTTAACTATGTTTAAAGGGACATGAAACCCAAACATTTTCTGTCATAATTTATGTAGAACATACCATTTTAAACAACTTTCCAGTTTACTTCTATTATCAAATTGGCTATCATTTGTTGAAGGAGCAGCAAATTACAATTTGTGTATATATATATATATATATATATATATATATTTATATATAGCCACCGATCAGCAGCTAGAACCTAGGTTCCTTACTGTCCTGAGTTTACCTAGATAACCCTTTCAGCAAAGGATAACAAGATAATGAAGCAAATTAAATAATAGAAGAAAATTGGGAAGTTGTTCAAAATTGCATGTTCTTTCAGAATCATGAAAGTAAATATTTGGGTTTCATGTCCCTTTAATTAAACATTTTGATCATTGGTACGGGTAGCACGCTAACAGTTACGCTCAAGTGAAAAAGGGTTTACATGCTCGTTATTACAAAGTTGAAAGTAAACACAATTGCTTGAGTACAATTGAAGTTAACGTGCATTGGGATAGCGTGTCCTAAGAGCTTTGGTTAACTGCTTCGTGAAAGAAAAAAGTGTCACAAAACACATCAACAAAAATTATTTAAATGAAATGCAGAAAAAAAGGGCTCAAAAGATATGAGGTCTCAGGAGTTAGAGAAAAAAAAAAGCAGGCAAAGGACTTTAACATAGAGATACATACTTATACATGTCTAAATATGGATATATAAATATATATAAATATATATAAATATATATATATATGATATAACAAAAAAAAAGGCAAAATCATCCGGAACTTGTAAGAATAAAACGTTGAACTTTATTGGTCCATTAAAAGCATAACAATAATCAGATGAGAACGTCTTAGACTTCTTATCTGATTATTGTTATGCTTTTAATGGACCAATAAAGTTGGACATTTTATTCTTACAAGTTCCAGATGATTTTGCCTTTTTTTTGTTATATCACATTGATTATCCCCTTTTAAAATCTTCTGGGACTCAGACTGGAATGGGTATCCAATTACCCATTGCATTGCTGGGTATGTTCTCTTGGCTAAAGTGTTGGAGCGCAACCTTCGGTCTATCTAATTCAGGATTGGCGGAGCGGTAGTGAACACGTCACTGACATGCTGGGCGGCTTGCTGTTCTTTGGCTACAGATGGAATGAGGATGAGGCTGCTTCCCTTGGCTCCTACGAGCGCGGCGTTGGCGGTGCTGTGAGAAAGCTCTGGTGGTGAGGATTAAGAGCCGGTTCCCGTGTACCTGTACGGCCTGAAGATCAGTGAATCACACGCTTTCTCCTAATTAGGAGTGGAAGTGTTTGTTATGCCCTGCATTGTTTTTGCCTAATAAGCCTACCGAGCTACCGCATCCGGAACTATACACATACTTTGTATACACAGAGTTTTGCTACTCATAGCTCCTAAAGAAGGCTCACAGACTGTGACTTTCGGTTTTCTCAAGATATATATATATATATATATATATATATATATATGTATATATATATAAAAAGATAACAAGCGCACTCCAAGGAAACTTTCGAAATCCAATGTCACTTTATTTAGTGAACGTTTTCGGACGCAATGCAGTCCATCCTCAGACCAAAAAGTGTACACCTGCATTGGCTTGTACACTTTTTGGTCTGCATTGCATCCGAAAACGTTCACTAAATAAAGTGACATTGGATTTCAAAAGTTCCCTTGGAGTGCGCTTGTTATCTTTATCTATTTATTTGTTTGCTGCACCCAGGGCAGTCGACTACTTTGTTTGTTAGGAGTGCATCTCTCTTTCATTCTATATATATATATACACTGTGTGCAGAATTATTAGGCAAATGAGTATTTTGACCACATCATCCTCTTTATGCATGTTGTCTTACTCCAAGCTGTATAGGCTCGGAAGGCTGCTACCAATTAAGCATATTAGGTGATGTGCATCTCTGTAATGAGAAGGGGTGTGGTCTAATGACATCAACACCCTATATCAGGTGTGCATAATTATTAGGCAACTTCCTTTCCTTTGGCAAAATGGGTCAAAAGAAGGACTTGACAGGCTCAGAAAAGTCAAAAATAGTGAGATATCTTGCAGAGGGATGCAGCACTCTTAAAATTGCAAAGCTTCTGAAGCGTGATCATCGAACAATCAAGCGTTTCATTCAAAATAGTCAACAGGGTCACAAGAAGCGTGTGGAAAAACCAAGGCGCAAAATAACTGCCCATGAACTGAGAAAAGTCAAGCGTGCAGCTGCCAAGATGCCACTTGCCACCAGTTTGGCTATATTTCAGAGCTGCAACATCACTGGAGTGCCCAAAAGCACAAGGTGTGCAATACTCAGAGACATGGCCAAGGTAAGAAAGGCTGAAAGATGACCACCACTGAACAAGACACACAAGCTGAAACGTCAAGACTGGGCCAAGAAATATCTCAAGACTGATTTTTCTAAGGTTTTATGGACTGATGAAATGAGAGTGAGTCTTGATGGCCAGATGGATGGGCCCGTGGCTGGATTGGTAAAGGGCAGAGAGCTCCAGTCCGACTCAGACGCCAGCAAGGTGGAAGTGGAGTACTGGTTTGGGCTGGTATCATCAAAGATGAGCTTGTGGGGACTTTTCGGGTTGAGGATGGAGTCAAGCTCAACTCCCAGTCCTACTGCCAGTTTCTGGAAGACACCTTCTTCAAGCAGTGGTACAGGAAGAAGTCTGCATCCTTCAAGAAAAACATGATTTTCATGCAGGACAATGCTCCATCACACGCGTCCAAGTACTCCACAGCGTGGCTGGCAAGAAAGGGTATAAAAGAAGAAAATCTAATGACATGGCCTCCTTGTTCACCTGATCTGAACCCCATTGAGAACCTGTGGTCCATCATCAAATGTGAGATTTACAAGGAGGGAAAACAGTACACCTCTCTGAACAGTGTCTGGGAGGCTGTGGTTGCTGCTGCACGCAATGTTGATGGTGAACAGATCAAAACACTGACAGAATCCATGGATGGCAGGCTTTTGAGTGTCCTTGCAAAGAAAGGTGGCTATATTGTCACTGATTTGTTTTTGTTTTGTTTTTGAATGTCAGAAATGTATATTTGTGAATGTTGAGATGTTATATTGGTTTCACTGGTAAAAATAAATAATTGAAATGGGTATATATTTGTTTTTTGTTAAGTTGCCTAATAATTATGCACAGTAATAGTCACCTGCACACACAGATATCCCCCTAAAATAGCTATAACTAAAAACAAACTAAAAACTACTTCCAAAACTATTCAGCTTTGATATTAATGAGTTTTTTGGGTTCATTGAGAACATGGTTGTTGTTCAATAATAAAATTAATCCTCAAAAATACAACTTGCCTAATAATTCTGCACTCCCTGTATATAAAACTCAGGAATGGACCGCACTCACAGACTGGACTGGGTACACATCCTAAGCCACTGTTAACTCCACAGCCCTGAACACTGACAGACAGCTGCAAAGTTCCCAGCAACCCAGGCAGTTAACCCCCGAGCAACCTGGGTGTCAGGTCCGCAGGGGAGCATTACAATCATTAACACAAAACACAAAAAACCCAGCACTCACTAGCAGATTCACAGCAATGTTTAAAAGCAAAACTGGGGGAAGTCAGTTACATTTGGCGCCAAAGGATCAAGCCCAGGACCACGACAAGGTCTCCCCCTTCCTGGGACCCTAACCAGCACCCACACAATGCATACTTCCAAACAAACCAACTGGGAACCTCCCAGGGTGACACAGGCTTTTGTAACCTCCCCTATGTAAATACAAAACACAGGAATGGACCGCACTCACAGACTGGACTGGGTACACATCCTAAGCCACTGTTAACTCCACAGCCCTGAACAATGACAGACAGCTGCAAAGTTCCCAGCAACCCAGGGAGTTAACCCCCGAGCAACCTGGGTGTCAGGTCCGCAGGGGAGCATTACAATCATTAACACAAAACACAAAAAAACCCAGCACTCACTAGCAGATTCACAGCAATGTTTAAAAGCAAAACTGGGGGAAGTCAGTTACATTTGGCGCCAAAGGATTCAAGCCCAGGACCACGACAAGGTCTCCCCATTCCTGGGACCCTAACCAGCACCCACACAATGCATACTTCCAAACAAACCAGCTGGGAACCTCCCAGGGTGACACAGGCTTTTGTAACCTCCCCTATGTAAATACAAAACACAGGAATGGACCGCACTCACAGACTGGACTGGGTACACATCCTAAGCCACTGTTAACTCCACAGCCCTGAACACTGACAGACAGCTGCAAAGTTCCCAGCAACCCAGGCAGTTAACCCCCGAGCAACCTGAGTGTCAGGTCCGCAGGGGAGCATTACAATCATTAACACAAAACACAAAAAACCCAGCACTCACTAGCAGATTCACAGCAATTTTTAAAAGCAAAACTGGGGGAAGTCAGTTACATTTGGCGCCAAAGGATCAAGCCCAGGACCACGACAAGGTCTCACCCTTCCTGGGACCCTAACCAGCACCCACACAATGCATACTTCCAAACAAACCAACTGGGAACCTCCCAGGGTGACACAGGCTTTTATAACCTCCCCTACAGGGAGTGCAGAATTATTAGGCAAATGAGTATTTTGACCACATCATCCTCTTTATGCATGTTGTCTTACTCCAAGCTGTATAGGCTCGAAAGCCTACTACCAATTAAGCATATTAGGTGATGTGCATCTCTGTAATGAGAAGGGGTGTGGTCTAATGACATCAACACCCTATATCAGGTGTGCATAATTATTAGGCAACTTCCTTTCCTTTGGCAAAATGGGTCAAAAGAAGGACTTGACAGGCTCAGAAAAGTAAAAAATAGTGAGATATCTTGCAGAGGGATGCAGCACTCTTAAAATTGCAAAGCTTCTGAAGCGTGATCATCGAACAATCAAGCGTTTCATTCAAAATAGTCAACAGGGTCGCAAGAAGCGTGTGGAAAAACCAAGGCGCAAAATAACTGCCCATGAACTGAGAAAAGTCAAGCGTGCAGCTGCCAAGATGCAGCTTGCCACCAGTTTGGCTATATTTCAGAGCTGCAACATCACTGGAGTGCCCAAAAGCACAAGGTGTGCAATACTCAGAGACATGGCCAAGGTAAGAAAGGCTGAAAGACGACCAGCACTGAACAAGACACACAAGCTGAAACGTCAAGACTGGGCCAAGAAATATCTCAAGACTGATTTTTCTATGGTTTTATGGACTGATGAAATGAGAGTGAGTCTTGATGGGCCAGATGGATGGGCCCGTGGCTGGATTGGTAAAGGGCAGAGAGCTCCGGTCCGACTCAGACGCCAGCAAGGTGGAGGTGGAGTACTGGTTTGGGCTGGTATCATCAAAGATGAGCTTGTGGGGCCTTTTCGGGTTGGAGGATGGAGTCAAGCTCAACTCCCAGTCCTACTGCCAGTTTCTGGAAGACACCTTCTTCAAGCAGTGGTACAGGAAGAAGTCTGCATCCTTCAAGAAAAACATGATTTTCATGCAGGACAATGCTCCATCACACGCGTCCAAGTACTCCACAGCGTGGCTGGCAAGAAAGGGTATAAAAGAAGAAAATCTAATGACATGGCCTCCTTGTTCACCTGATCTGAACCCCATTGAGAACCTGTGGTCCATCATCAAATGTGAGATTTACAAGGAGGGAAAACAGTACACCTCTCTGAACAGTGTCTGGGAGGCTGTGGTTGCTGCTGCACGCAATGTTGATGGTGAACAGATCAAAACACTGACAGAATCCATGGATGGCAGGCTTTTGAGTGTCCTTGCAAAGAAAGGTGGCTATATTGGTCACTGATTTTTTTTTTTTTGTTTTTGAATGTCAGAAATGTATATTTGTGAATGTTGAGATGTTATATTGGTTTCACTGGTAAAAATAAATAATTGAAATGGGTATATATTTGTTTTTTGTTAAGTTGCCTAATAATTATGCACAGTAATAGTCACCTGCACACACAGATATCCCCCTAAAATAGCTATAACTAAAAACAAACTAAAAACTACTTCCAAAACTATTCAGCTTTGATATTAATGAGTTTTTTTGGGTTCATTGAGAACATGGTTGTTGTTCAATAATAAAATTAATCCTCAAAAATACAACTTGCCTAATAATTCTGCACTCCCTGTATGTAAATACAAAACACAGGAATGGACCGTACTCACAGACTGGACTGGGTACACATCCTAAGCCACTGTTAACTCCACAGCCCTGAACACTGACAGACAGCTGCAAAGTTCCCAGCAACCCAGGCAGTTAACCCCCGAGCAACCTGGGTGTCAGGTCCGCAGGGGAGCATTACAATCATTAACACAAAACACAAAAAACCCAGCACTCACTAGCAGATTCACAGCAATGTTTAAAAGCAAAACTGGGGGAAGTCAGTTACATTTGGCGCCAAAGGATCAAGCCCAGGACCACGACAAGGTCTCCCCCTTCCTGGGACCCTAACCAGCACCCACACAATGCATACTTCCAAACAAACCAACTGGGAACCTCCCAGGGTGACACAGGCTTTTGTAACCTCCCCTATGTAAATACAAAACACAGGAATGGACCGCACTCACAGACTGGACTGGGTACACATCCTAAGCCACTGTTAACTCCACAGCCCTGAACACTGACAGACAGCTGCAAAGTTCCCAGCAACCCAGGCAGTTAACCCCCGAGCAACCTGGGTGTCAGGTCCGCAGGGGAGCATTACAATCATTAACACAAAACACAAAAAACCCAGCACTCACTAGCAGATTCACAGCAATGTTTAAAAGCAAAACTGGGGGAAGTCAGTTACATTTGGCGCCAAAGGATCAAGCCCAGGACCACAACAAGGTCTCCCCCTTCCTGGGACCCTAACCAGCACCCACACAATGCATACTTCCAAACAAACCAACTGGGAACCTCCCAGGGTGACACCCATTTTTTCCCACACATAAAGATATTACAGACGTGAAAATTGGTATTTAGATTCGCCTTTAAAAATATAGAAACACTTGTTTTACCATTTCCCCAAAATCCACTTAAGGGGGGTCAAAAGGGGGGTCTGATTTATGAGGATACCTATATCTCAAAAGCCAAAGATGTTATAGATGTGAAAATTGGTATTTAGATTCTCCTTTAAAAATAAAGAAACACTTGTTTTACCATTTTCCCAAAATCCACTTAAGGGGGTCAAAAAGGGGGGGGGGCTGATTTAAGAGGATACCTATAGCTCAAAAACCAAAGATGTTACAGATGTAAAAATTGGTATTTAGATTCTCTTTCAAAAATAAAGAAACATGTGTTTAAAGATTTCCTGAAAATCCACTTAAGGGGGGTCAAAAGAGGGGGGCTGATTTATGAGGATACCTATATCTCAAAATCCAAAGATGTTACAGACATGAAAAGTGTTATTTAGATTCTCTTTAAAAATAAAGAAACAAATGTTTCAACATTTCTCAAAAATCAACTTAAAGGGGGTCAAAAGGGGTACTGATTTATGAGGATACCTACTGTATATCTCAAAAACCAAAGATGTTACAGATGTGAAAATCTGTATTTAAATTCTCCTTTAAAAATAAAGAAATACGTGTTTTACCTTTTTCCAAAAATCCACTTAAGGGGGGTCAAAAGAGGGGGTGGTGATTTATGAGGATACCTATATCTCAACAAACCAAAGATGTTACAGACGTGAACATTGGTATTTACATTCTCCTTTAAAAAAAAAAAAAAAAGATATATGTGTTTTACCTTTTTCCAAAAATCCACTTAAGGGGGGTCAAAAGAGGGGGGGGGGTGATTTATGACAATACCTATATCTCAAAAACACAAAATGTTACAAATGTGAAAATGGGTTTTTACATTCTCCTTTAAAAATAAAAAAACACATGCTTAAAAATTTCTCTAAAATACAGTTAAGGGGGGACAAAAGGGGTTGGGTGATGTATGAGGATGAAAAAAATATATATTGGTTACTGCGCTTGAAAACACTATTAGGCCTATGAAAAAAAGAGGACTCCCCAGCCTCTAAGATAAATGTGTGATAGGGTATAAGGATTATTTAGTCGAATCTGGATAACCTTAAAACATAAGCGCTTAAAGAAGCTTAAAACAGTGATATAAGAGAGCCTTTCAATGTACACAAGCCAATATTAACCAACTGAAAGTGATGCAGGCTATAATATGTAATTTATATGAATTTAATAAAATGAGTAAATGAATATACATAAATTTATGACATATATGCGTTTTTATTGCGCCTGATCAACGCATTTATTTTATGTCATAAATTTATGTACAGTGTATTCATTTACTCATTTTATTAAATTCATATAAATTATATATTCAAGCCTGGATCACTTTCAGTTGGTTAATATTGGCTTGTGTACATTGAAAGGCTCTCTTATATCATTGATGTATGAGGATACCTATAGCTCAAAAAACGAAGATATTACAGACGTGAAAATTGGCATTTAGATTCTCCTTTAAAAATACAATTTTTTTTCAGAACAATTTTACTTCAAATTTTACTGTAATTAAAGAAATAAATTTTTTACTGCATATTTTAATTTCCATATATAAATTATGTATACATATACAGTATATATACATACAAATATGTGAGTTAGGCATTTTAAGGGCCAATTTTATCAAAAGTTCTGGCCTGCAGGCTTGCATGAGTGAACTTGCAGCGGAAGAGACCGCTACTTCTTAACCTACTTTGCCACAAGTTGTGTGGCGTATCTTAATCCCCCAGACTTTTCCGCCTGGGTAGACTGACAGCAATGCGACTCAAGTCCAGAACCCTTGTAGAATTACATCATTCACAAAGGCATAATAAATATAACAATGCAACAGCAGTTACTCTGAATTTCAAATAATCAGTAAATACTTTTCTTTTCTAAAATATGGTGAGTCCACGGCTTGAGTAATTACTGTTGGGAATATCACTCCTGGCCAGCAGGAGGAGGCAAAGTGCACCACAGTTAAACTGCTAAGTATCACTCCCTTACCCATAAACCCCAGTCATTCTCTTTGCCTTCGGTGCATGGAGGAGGTAAAGTTTAGGTGTCTGAATTTTTTTTTTATTTAATCTACAAGCAGGTTTTGGGGTATAGCCGTATTTCACGTCATTCCTTGCAGTCGGGTAGTGGTGGCTTTAAAGCAGTTAAGAACTTGTAAAGAGGTACTTACTAACGCCTAGATTATGAGTTTTGTCGGTAAGACCTGCGGGGCTAACGAGCCTTTTTTTCCAGCGCTCCCTTAAGCCAACGCTGGTATTACGAGTTTTCTGAATGGCTGCGTTAGCCTCAGAAAAGTGAGCGTTGAGCCAAATTTAGCTCCACTTCAGCCCTCAATACCAGCGTTGCTTAAGTCAGCGGTAAGCTGGAAAAACGTGCTTGTGCACGATTTCCCCATAGGATACAATGGGGCTGAGCTGGCTGGAAAAAAAACCTAACACCTGCAAAAAAGCAGTGTCCAGCTCCTAACGCAGCCCCATTGTTTCCTATGGGGAAACACTTTCTAAGTCTACACCGAGCACCCTAACATGAACCCCGAGTCTAAACACCCCTAACCTTACACTTTTTACCCCTAATCTGCCGCCCCGCTATCGCTGACACCTACATTATATTATTAACCCCTAATCTGCCGCTCCGGACACCGCGGCAACCTACATTATAGCTATGAACCCCTAATCTGCTGCCCCTAACATCGCCGACACCTATATTATATTTATTAACCCCTAATCTGTCCCCCCCAACGTCGCCGCCACCTACCTACATTTATTAACCGCTAATCTGCCGACCGGACATCACGCCACTATAATAAATGTATTAACCCCTAAACCGCCGCACTCCTGCCTCGCAAACACTATAATAAATTTTATTAACCCCTAATCTGCCCTCTCTAACATCGCCGCCACCTACCTACAATTATTAACCCCTAATCTGCCACCCCCAACGTCGCCGCTACTATGATAAAGTTATTAACCCCTAAACCTAAGTCTAACCCTAACCCTAACACCCCCTAAATTAAATATAATTTAAATAAAACGAACTAAAATTACTATAATTAAATAAATTAATCCTATTTAAAACTAAATACTTACCTATAAAATAAACCCTAATATAGCTACAATATAACTAATAGTTACATTGTAGCTATTTTAGGATTAATATTTATTTTACAGGCAACTTTGTATTTATTTTAACTAGGTACAATAGCTATTAAATAGTTATTAACTATTTAATAGCTACCTAGTTAAAATAAATACAAAATTCCCTGTAAAATAAATCCTAACCTAAGTTATAAATACACCTAACACTACACTTTCAATAAATTAATTAAATAAATTGCCTACAATGATCTAAACTAAAATACAATTAAATAAACTAAACTATAATACAAGAAAAACAAACACTAAATTACAAAAAATAAAAAAAACTTACAAGAATTTTAATCTAATTACACCTAATTTAAGCCCCCTAATAAAATAAAAAAGCCCACCAAAATAATAAAATTCCCTACCCTAAACTAAATTACAAAGTAATCAGCTCTTTTACCAGCCCTTAAAATGGCTTTTTGCGGGGCATTGCCCCAAAGTAATCAGCTCTTTTACCTGTAAAATAAAATACAATCCTCCCCAACATTACAACCCACCACCCACACACCCCTACTCTAAAACCCACCCGATCCTCCCTTAAAAAAACCTAACACTACCCCCCCTGAAGATCACCCTACCTTGAGCCGTCTTCAGCCAGCCGGCCACCGATGGGACAGAAGAGGACATCCGGACCGGCAGAAGTCTTCATCCTATCCGGGCAGAAGAGGACATCCGGACCGGCAGACATCTTCATCCAGGCGGCATCTTCTATCTTCATCCTTCCGGAACAGAGTGGAGCCATCTTCTATCCAGCCGACGTGGAGCCATCCTCTTCTTCCGATGTCCTAAGACAGAATGAAGGTTCCTTTAAATGACGTCCTCCAAGATGGCGTCCCTCCAATTCCGATTGGCTGATAGGATACTATCAGCCAATCGGAATTAAGGTAGGAAAAATCCGATTGGTTGATTTAATCAGCCAATCGGATTGAAGTTTTTAAGGCTAACGCAGAACTCGTAATCTCGCATTTCCTAACAATTGCTGCCCTAGTTTAGAAAGCCAGAGTTGGCTACTCTGTTCTTTCTTTTTCAAAGGTCTCTGTGAAGAACTGTGTCTTCTCATACCTTGTAACTGTCTACATGCCGGACAGCGGAGCAGGTAAGTGCTTTTTCTTCCAGTTGGGGAGACCATGCACTTAACAAATTAAAAGACACTGCTTTTTTATTGGGACATAGATAATCCTGTTGTATGGGTTACACTGGGGCATGAAGCAGGCACTGTAGCATGTGTGAGACTAACATTTAAACTCTTTAAAAAAGAAAGGGTAGAATGTTTTTATTAGGCTTTATTTTCTGACACATATTTACTTGATAAAACAATACAAGTTTAAACTGAAAGTAAGGCTGAATTTTCTATTTCAGCAGCTTATTCATTTCCCCATTGCTTCAAAATAAACCTATACAACATTTTAAACTGTCCGGTTTGAAAAAATGGTTATATCTGGTACTCAGTGTACCAGGAAGCTATTTTTAGTGTTGCAGCAGTAATTTGAGCTCGGTTGCGGTCATATGACCGGCTTTACTTCATAATGTTTCTGAGGAAAAAATTGTTTATTAAATGTTTTGTCTTAAAGGGACACTGAACCCAAATTTTTTCTTTTGTGATTCAGATAGAGCATGCAATTTTAGGCAACTTTCTAAACCACTCCTATTATCAAATTTTCTTCATTCTCTTGGTATGTTTATTTGAAAAGCAAGAATGTAAGTTTAGATGCCGGCCCATTTTTGGTGAACAACCTGGGTTGTCCTTGCTGATTGGACAGCACCAATAAACAAGTGCTGTCCATGTCTGAACCAAAAATTGGCTTGCTCCTTATCTTAGATGCCTTCTTTTTCAAATAAAGATAGCAAGAGAATGAAGAAAAATGATAATAGGAGTAAATTAGAAAGTTGCTTAAAATTGCATGCTCTATCTGAATCATGAAAGAAAAAATTTGGGTTCTGTGTCCCTTTAACTTTTCTCACATAATTTTAGCTGGGGATAAAATTTAAAGTGAATTTTTTTCTTTGGCTTATTTTAATTGAATATTAAAATCTTTGAAACTTATCTGTACAAGTTTATTTACTGATTTACAACATGTCTGATATGGAGCCTGCTCTCATGAATTCATGCTTACTATGTTTAGATGCACAAATTGAAGCTCCTATGCAATTTTGTTCTTCATGTGTCAAGAAAATCTTGCAAAATACAGGTAAAATTTTTGAGCCTAATGTCTCTCAGGATGATGCTGTTAAAATAATACCTAAGCTTTCTCCTGCTACGTCCCAAGCCTCAATGGCGTCACATGCAGTGCCCTGCAGTTTCACTATAACTGCTAGTGGAGTTTATTTAAAAGCAGAAATTGCTGCCCAGGTATCTTCAGCTTTATCTGCGGCATTAGCTGCCATTCCCAGATTACAGGGAAAATGCAAGAGGAAATCTAGAAATTCAGAAATTAAGGTGCCTGTCCTCAGTTCTCCTTCCAAAGTTGCCCTTTCTCAAAAGTCTGATGAGGAAGATACATCGGTACTTTCTGAGGGGGAAATCTCAGATTCGGATAGTATAATTCCTTCTTCTGAATCTGAGGTGGCATCCTTCAGTATTAAGCTTGAAAACCTTCATGTATTGTTAAAGGAGGTTTTAGCTACTTTAGATGACTCAGATACCCCTGTCATTGTCACTCCTAAGAAATCTAGTAAACTTAATAGTTTCTTTGATGAACCTTCCACTTCGGAGGTTTTTCCTGTGCCGGACGGTGCTAGGGAGATTATCTCACAGGAATGGGAGAAACTAGGGGTGTCTTTTTCCCCATCTCCCATTTTTAAGAAAATGTTTCCTGTCGCAGACTCTATTAAAGACCCTTGGTATACTGTACCCAAAGTTGAAGGGGCTATTTCCACTCTGGCTAAAAGAACCACTATTCCTATTGAGGATAGCTGCTCTTTTAAGAATCTGATGGACAAGAAGCTGGAGGCTTATTTGAAAAAGATTTATGTTCATCAAGGTTTCCAATGGCAACCTGTGGTGTGTATTGCCACCGTGACTAGTGCAGCATCTTATTGGTTCGATGCCTTGTCTGATTCTTTGGATGACTTTGGAAGACTTGCTTGGATGAAATTCAAGACAGGATTAAAGCTCTTAAGTTGGCCAATTCTACTATTGCAGATGCTATTTTACAGGTTGTTAGACTAGGAGCTAAAACTTCTAGTTTCGCTGTCCTAGCCTGCAGGGCGTTATGGTTGAAATCCTGGTCTGCGGACGTTTCCTCTAAAGTCAAGCTTCTGGCGATTCCTTACAAGGGCACAACCTTGTTTTGACCCGGTTTGGCAGAAATGTTCTCTGATATTACGGTGGGGAAAAGGGTCTTTTCTAACTAAAGATAAGAAGAATAGGCCTAAAGCACATCAGAGTAATTTTCTTTCCTTTCGTAACTTCAGTGGAAAGCCTTCCCCTTCTTCCAAGCAGGAACAATACAAGTCTTCTTGGAAACCCAATCAGTCTTAGAACAAGGGGAAACAATAAAAAAAACCTGCAGGTGATTCCAAATCAGCATGAAGGGTTTGCCCCCAATCCAGGATCGGATAAGGTGGGGGGCAGACTTTCTCAGTTCTCTCAAGCCTGGATACGAGATGTCCCAGATCCCTGGACTGTGGACATAGTATACCAGGTTTACAAATTGAAATTCAAGACTTTTCCTGCCAGAGGCAGATTCCTTCTCTCAAGATTATCTGCCGACCAGATAAATAGAGAGGCGTTCTTGAAATCTTTCCTCCCTGTGAGTGATAGTTCCAGTTCCAGTGCAGGGACAGGGTCTCAGGTTCTACTCCAACCTATTTGTGGTTCCCAAAAAAGAGGGAACTTTCCGTCCCATTCTAGACTTGAAGTGTCTAAACAAGTTTCTCAAAGTTCCATCCTTCAAGATTGAGACTATACGCTCCATTCTTCCTTTAGTACAAGAGGGTCAGTTCATGACAACCTTAGACCTAAAGGATGCGTATCTTCATGTTCCTATTCACAGGGACCATCACAGATTCCTGAGATTTCTGGACAAACATTTCCAGTTTGTGGCCCTTCCATTTGGTCTAGCCACAGCTCCCAGAATTTTTTCAAAGGTTCTGGGGGCTCTTTTGGCAGTGATCTGTTGTTGTGGAATTGCTGTGGCACCCTACCTGGATGACATATTGATTCAGGCGCCATCTTTTAAACTAGCAAAATCTCACACACAGATATTGTTGTCTTTTCTTCGTTCCCACGGATGGAATGCGAATCTGGAAAAAAGCTCCCTTTCCCCTACTACAAGAGTTCTGTTCTTAGGGACCATAATAGATTCTCTATTGATGAAGATTTTTCTGACAGAGGTCAGGAAAAACAAAATAATTTCCTCTTGCCTCTCTCTTCAGGCTTCTGCTCATCCTTCAGTGGCTCAATGTATGGAGGTAATCGGTCTGATGATGGCTTCCATGGACATCATTACTTTTGCTCAATTCCATTTGAGAGCTCTCCAGCTGTGCATGCTCAGACAATGGAATGGTGACCATGCGGATCTATCTCAGAGAATAGAGTTAAAACAGTCGTCAAGGGATTCTCTCCCATCGTGGATTTCTCAGAAACATCTGTCTCAGGGCACATGCTTTCAGAGACCTTCCTGGGTGATCATGACCATGGATGCCAGCCTGCTGGGCTGGGGAGCAGTTTGGAACTCGTTAAAAGCTCAGGGCCTTTGGACCTGGGAGGAGTCTGCTCTTCCCATCAACATCTTGGAGTTGAGGGTGATTTACAATGCTCTATTGGCTTGGCCTCAGTTGTCCTCAGCCCAGTTTATCAGGTTTCAGTCAGACAACATAAACTCTGTGGCTTACATCAATCACCAGGGAGGAACTCGGAGTTCCTTAGCCATGAAGGAGGTTACTCTGATTCTTCAGTGGGCAGAGACCCACAATTGCTGTCTATCTGCCATCCACATTCCAGGAGTAGACAACTGGGAAGCGGATTTTCTGAGCAGACAGACTTTTCATTCCGGGGAGTGGGAACTCCATCTGGAGGTGTTTTCCAGCTTAGTCTTTAAATGAGGGGTGCCAGAGTTAGATCTGATGGGGTCCCATCAGAATGCAAAGCTTCCAAGGTACGGTTCAAGGTCAAGAGATCCGCAGGCCGTTCTGATAGATGCTCTAGCGGTTCCTTGGGTTTTCAGGTTGTCGTACCTGTTTTCTCCATTTGCTCTCCATCCACGAGTCATTGCTCGTATCAAACAGGAGAGGACGTCGGTTATTATAATAGCCCCTGCGTGGCCTTGCAGGATCTGGTTTGCAGACCTAGTGGAAATGTCATCTTTCCCACTTTGGAGACTACCTCTGAGGAAGGACCTCCTGATTCAGGGTCCCTTTCTTCATCCAAATCTTGTTTCTCTGAAGCTGACTGCTTGGAGATTGAACGCTTAATTCTGTCTAAGCATGGTTTTTCTGAGTCGGTCGTTGAGACCATAATTCAGGCTTGCAAGCCTGTTACTAGAAAGATTTACCATAAGATATGGTATAAATATTTTATTGGTTTGAATCCAAGGGCTACTCTTGGAGTAGAATTCCTAGATTTTTATTTTTTTCTTCAGGAAGGCCTAGAGAAGGGATTGTCAGATTTCTGCTTTATCAGTTTTACTACATAAACATTTGGCGGATGTGCCAGATGTGCAATGTTTTTGTCAGGCCTTGGTCACAATCAGGCCTGTCTTTAAGTCTGTTGCTCCTCCTTGGAGCTTTAACCTTGTTCTTAAAGTTTTACAGCTGGCTCCGCTTGAGCCTTTGCATTCCATAGACATTAAGTTGTTATTTTGGAAGGTTGTGTTTTATGTTGCTGGCTCTTCTGCTCGACGAGTCTCAGAACTTTCAGCTCTGCCGTGTGATTCCCCTTATCTTATTTTTCATGCCGATAAGGCGGTTCTTTGTATTAAGTTTGTTTCTAATAAAAATATCAATCAGGAAATTGTTGTTCCTAATCCTTCTTCTTCCAAAGAACGTTTGTTACACAATTAGGATGTTGTACGTGCCCTTAAATTCTACTTACAGATGACTAAGGATTTTCGCCAGTCCTCTGCCCTCTTTGTCTGTTTCTCTGGGAAACGTAAAGGTCAGAAAGCTACTGCTACTACTCTTTCTTTTTGGTTATGAAGTATAATTCATTTGGCTTATGAGACTGCTGGACAGCATCCTCCTGAGATAATTACGGCTCATTCCACAAGAGCTGTTTCCTCTTCTTGGGCTTTCAAAAATGAAGCTTCTGTGGAACAAATTGGCAAGGCTGTAACTTGGTCTTCTCTACATACTTTTTTCAAAATTTTACAAATTTGATACTTTTGCCTCAGCTGAGGTTTCTTTTGGGAGAAAGGTTCTTCAAGCAGTGGTGCCTTCTGTTTATTACTGCCTGTCATGTCCCTCCCTATTTATCTGTGTCCTCTAGCTTGGGTATTGGTTCCCAACAGTAATTACTCAAGCCATGGACTCACCATATCTTAGGGGAAAAAAAATGTATGCTTACCTGATAAATGTATTTATTTCTGGATATGGTGACCTTAGGCACCTCTACACCTTGTGTTACTCCTTTTTCTCCATTTCCCTTCGGTCGAATGACTGGGGGATGTGGGTAAGGGAGTGATACTTAACAGTTTAACTGTGGTGCTCTTTGCCTCCTCCTGCTGGCCAGGAGTGATATTTACAACAGTAATTACTCAGTAATTACTCAAGCCGTTTTATCAGGTAAGCATAAATTTAGTTTTTTTCTGAGAAATTTCAAAGAATGTTTCCATTTCTCTGCCCACTATATCATCCGCCAATTACAGACTTGTATACACTATAAAATCTTACACATGCTCGGTAAGAGTTGGTACCTCAGAATGTGTGCATAAAAATAAGACAAGGCACAAATGTATCATAGAAGCGAACTGAAAAGTTGTTTAAACTTGCATACCGTATCTGAATCATAAAAGTTTAATTTGAGAGAAATTTCCTTCCCATAAAGGGGCCAGATTACAAGGAGAGTGGAATGTAATGCTCTTGTTTGTGCACTAACTTCATTTGAAGTAAGCTTTTTGCTCATATTAAGTTGAAAGTAAAAAGTTTTTGCTTGCGTGATAATCCGATGCACGCAAAGAGCCAAACTTAGAATATCGCAATCACGTTAACATATTTTCTTACAGAAGTTAATGGAGCAAAAAAGTGGAGGGAAAACCCTACTAGAGCGCAAATCCGATCACATATTCTCAAGTGCGCTAACCCGACATGAAAATATGTATATTTCACATTCCAAAATCTTCACATGTCCTATAAATTCTTAAATACATATTTCTACATATCTCATTTTATATATATATATATATATATATAGATTATTATATATAGGTATAGATATATACAGATATATATAGAAATATATATTTCAAAATACATAGAACATATTTTCTTATGTGCAGAACATTGGAATGTGAAATATTTAAAGTAAATACAGTGTATAACACTTGTTTAAATATGAATATTGCATAAATATGATTTCTCTTGTAAGATGTATCGAGTCCACTGATTCATCCATACTTGTGGGATATTCTCCTTCCCTACAGGAAGTGGCAGAGAGAGCACCCACAGCAGAGCTGTCTATATAGCTCCTCCCTTAGTTCCACCCCTCAGTCATTCTCTCTGCCTGCTTAACTGCTAGAGTGGTGACAAAAATGTTAGTTTTTATTTTCTCAAGCAAAAGTTTGTTATTTTAAATGGTACCGGTGTGTACTATTTACTCTCTGGCAGAAAAGGGATGAAGATTTCTGCAAGGAGGATGATGATCTTAGCATTTTGTAACTAAGATCCACTGCTGTTCTCACAAGGGCTCAAGAGTACAGGAAAACTTCAGTTGGGGGAACAGTTTGCAGGCTAAACTGCATTAAGGTATGTTCGTTCAGTCTATTTTTTTCTAGACAGACTGTGTTATTTCTAGAAAAGGCTGACAATATCCCCATGAGGGAAAGGTAAGCTGTATTCAGTAAAAGAGGAATCCCAGCTTGCATAAAAGGCTCATAGTTACTGGGGACACTGATAGGAAAAAACGTTTTGGTTTGGTTACAAATAAAACGTTTTTTGAGGGACTTTAAGGGGTCTTTGTGGCTTGTTTAAGGGTTATTAACCCACATGGCTAGTTTAAGAAACACTCTGTGGTGTTTTTTAGGCCCCATAACTTTGAGTGAAGTGGGAGGGGCCTATTTTCAGTTGCACAGTTTATGTACCTCAGAAGCATCCAGCTACTTCTCCAGAGATTCCTGCTGTATTTGAGGGCTGTAAAGAGGTTTTTCTTTCATGTAATTAGCAAGAGTCCATGAGCTAGTGACGTATGGGATATACATTCCTACCAGGAGGGGCAAAGTTTCCCAAACCTCAAAATGCCTATAAATACACCCCTCACCACACCCACAAATCAGTTTTACAAACTTTGCCTCCTATGGAGGTGGTGAAGTAAGTTTGTGCTAGATTCTACGTTGATATGCGCTCCGCAGCAGGTTGGAGCCCGGTTTTCCTCTCAGCGTGCAGTGAATGTCAGAGGGATGTGAAGAGAGTATTGCCTGTTTGAATTCAATGATCTCCTTCTACGGGGTCTATTTCATAGGTTCTCTGTTATCGGTCGTAGAGATTCATCTCTTACCTCCCTTTTCAGATCGACGATATACTCTTATATATATACCATTACCTCTGCTGATTTTCGTTTCAGTACTGGTTTGGCTTTCTACAAACATGTAGATGAGTGTCCTGGGGTAAGTAAGTCTTATTTTCTGTGACACTCTAAAGCTATGGTTGGGCACTTTTTTAAAGTTCTAAATATATGTATTCAAACATTTATTTGCCTTGACTCAGAATGTTCAACATTCATTTTTTTCAGACAGTCAGTTTCATATTTGGGATAATGCATTTGATTCAATCATTTTTCTTACCTTAAAAAATTTGACTTTTTCCCTGTGGGCTGTTAGGCTCGCGGGGGCTGAAAATGCTTCATTTTATTGCATCATTCTTGGCGCGGACTTTTTTGGTGCAAAAAATCCTTTCTGTTTCCGGCGTCATACGTGTCGCCGGAAGTTGCGTCATTTTTTGACGTTCTTTTGCGCCAAAAATGTCGGCGTTCGGGATGTGGCGTCACTTTTGTCTCCACATTATTTAAGTCTCATTTTTCATTGCTTCTGGTTGCTAGAAGCTTGTTCTTTGGCATTTTTTCCCATTCCTGAAACTGTCATTTAAGGAATTTGATCAATTTTGCTTTATATGTTGTTTTTTCTCTTACATATTGCAAGATGCCTCATGTTGCATCTGAGTCAGAAGATACTTCAGGAAAATCGCTGTCTAGTGCTGGAACTACCAAAGCTAAGTGTATCTGTTGTAAACTTTTGGTAGCTGTTCCTCCAGCTGTTGTTTGTATTAAATGTCATGCCAAACTTGTTAATGCAGATAATATTTCCTTTAGTAAAGTACCATTACCTGTTGCAGTTCCAACAACATCTAATGTTTAGAGTGTTCCTGATAACATAAGAGATTTTGTTTCTGAATCCATTAAGAAGGCTATGTCTGTTATTCCTCCTTCTAGTAAACACAAAAAATCTTTTAAAACTTCTCTTTATCCAGATGAATTTTTAAATGAACATCATCATTCTGATTCTAATGATTCTTCTGGTTCAGAGGATTCTGTCTCAGAGGTTGATGCTGATAAATCTTCATATTTATTTAAAATGGAATTTATTCGTTCTTTACTTAAAGAAGTTTTAATTGCTTTAGAAATTGAGGATTCTGGTCCTCTTGATACTAAATCTAAACGTTTAGACAAGGTCTTTAAATCTCCTGTGGTTATTCCAGAAGTTTTTCCTGTTCCTGGTGCTATTTCTGAAGTAATTTCCAGAGAATGGAATAATTTGGGTAATTCATTTACTCCTTCTAAACGTTTTAAACAATTATATCCTGTACCGTCCGACAGATTAGAGTTTTGGGACAAAATCCCTAAAGTTGATGGGGCTATTTCTACCCTTGCTAAACGTACTACTATTCCTACGGCAGATGGTACTTCCTTTAAGGATCCTTTAGATAGGAAAATTGAATCCTTTCTAAGAAAAGCTTATCTGTGTTCAGGTAATCTTCTTAGACCTGCTATATCATTGGCTAATGTTGCTGCAGCTTCAACTTTTTGGTTGGAAACTTTAGCGCAACAAGTAACAGATCATGATTCTCATAATATTATTATTCTTCTTCAACATGCTAATAATTTTATCTGTGATGCCATTTTTGATATTATCAGAGTTGATGTCAGGTTTATGTCTCTAGCTATTTTAGCTAGAAGAGCTTTATGGCTTAAAACTTGGAATGCTGATATGTCTTCTAAATCGACTCTACTTTCCCTTTCTTTCCAGGGTAATAAATTATTTGGTTCTCAGTTGGATTCTATTATCTCAACTGTTACTGGTGGGAAAGGAACTTTTTTACCACAGGATAAAAAATCTAAAGGGAAAAACAGGGCTAATAATCGTTTTCGTTCCTTTCGTTTCAACAAAGAACAAAAGCCTGATCCTTCATCCTCAGGAGCAGTTTCAGTTTGGAAACCATCTCCAGTCTGGAATAAATCCAAGCCTTCTAGAAAAGCAAAGCCAGCTTCTAAGTCCACATGAAGGTGCGGCCCTCATTCCAGCTCAGCTGGTAGGGGGCAGATTACGTTTTTTCAAAGAAATTTGGATCAATTCTGTTCACAATCTTTGGATTCAGAACATTGTTTCAGAAGGGTACAGAATTGGTTTCAAGATAAGACCTCCTGCAAAGAGATTTTTTCCTTCCCGTGTCCCAGTAAACCCAGTGAAAGCTCAAGCATTTCTGAAATGTGTTTCAGATCTAGAGTTGGCTGGAGTAATTATGCCAGTTCCAGTTCTGGAACAGGGGCTGGGGTTTTATTCGAATCTCTTCATTGTACCAAAGAAGGAGAATTCCTTCAGACCAGTTCTGGATCTAAAAATATTAAATCGTTATGTAAGGATACCAACATTCAAAATGGTAACTGTAAGGACTATCTTGCCTTTTGTTCAGCAAGGGCATTATATGTCTACAATAGATTTACAGGATGCATATCTGCATATTCCGATTCATCCAGCTCACTATCAGTTCCTGAGATTCTCTTTCCTGGACAAGCATTACCAGTTTGTGGCTCTGCCGTTTGGCCTTGCTACAGCTCCAAGAATTTTTACGAAAGGTTCTCGGTGCCCTTCTGTCTGTAATCAGAGAACAGGGTATTGTGGTATTTCCTTATTTGGACGATATCTTGGTACTTGCTCAGTCTTCACATTTAGCAGAATCTCATACGAATCGACTTGTGTTGTTTCTTCAAGATCATGGTTGGAGGATCAATTCACTAAAAAGTTCATTGATTCCTCAGACAAGGGTAACCTTTTTGGGTTTCCAGATAGATTCAGTGTCCATGACTCTGTCTTTGACAGACAAGAGACGTCTAAAATTGATTTCAGCTTGTCGAAACCTTCAGTCACAATCATTCCCTTCGGTAGCCTTATGCATGGAAATTCTAGGTCTTATGACTGCTGCATCGGACGCGATCCCCTTTGCTCGTTTTCACATGCAACCTCTTCAGCTCTGTATGCTGAACCAATGGTGCAGGGATTACACAAAGATATCTCAATTAATATCTTTAAAACCGATTGTACGACATTCTCTGACGTGGTGGACAGATCACCATCGTTTAATTCAGGGGGCTTCTTTTGTTCTTCCGACCTGGACTATAATCTCAACAGATGCAAGTCTTACAGGTTGGGGAGCTGTGTGGGGGTCTCTGACGGCACAAGGGGTTTGGGAATCTCAGGAGGTGAGATTACCGATCAATATTTTGGAACTCCGTCCAATTTTCAGAGCTCTTCAGTCTTGGCCTCTTCTGAAGAGAGAGTCGTTCATTTGTTTTCAGACAGACAATGTCACAACTGTGGCATACATCAATCATCAAGGAGGGACTCACAGTCCTCTGGCTATGAAAGAAGTATCTCGAATTCTGGTTTGGGCGGAATCCAGCTCCTGTCTAATCTCTGCGGTTCATATCCCAGGTATAGACAATTGGGAAGCGGATTATCTCAATCGCCAAACGTTGCATCCGGGCGAATGGTCTCTTCACCCAGAGGTATTTCTTCAGATTGTTCAAATGTGGGAACTCCCAGAAATAGATCTGATGGCTTCTCATCTAAACAAGAAACTTCCCAGGTATCTGTCCAGATCCCGGGATCCTCAGGCGGAGGCAGTGGATGCATTATCACTTCCTTGAAAGTATCATCCTGCCTATATCTTTCCGCCTCTAGTTCTTCTTCCAAGAGTAATCTCCAAGATTCTGAAGGAATGCTTGTTTGTTCTGCTGGTAGCTCCAGCATGGCCTCACAGGTTTTGGTATGCGGATCTTGTCCGGATGGCCTCTTGCCAGCCGCGGACTCTTCCGTTAAGACCAGACCTTCTGTCGCAAGGTCCTTTCTTCCATCAGGATCTCAAATCCTTAAATTTAAAGGTATGGAGATTGAACGCTTGATTCTTGGTCAAAGAGGTTTCTCTGACTCTGTGATTAATACTATGTTACAGGCTCGTAAATCTGTATCTAGAGAGATATATTATAGAGTCTGGAAGACTTATATTTCTTGGTGTCTTTCTCATCATTTTTCCTGGCATTCTTTTAGAATTCCGAGAATTTTACAGTTTCTTCAGGATGGTTTAGATAAAGGTTTGTCCGCAAGTTCCTTGAAAGGACAAATCTCTGCTCTTTCTGTTCTTTTTCACAGAAAGATTGCTAATCTTCCTGATATTCATTGTTTTGTACAAGCTTTGGTTCGTATAAAACCTGTTTGAACCCATGCATTCATTGGACATTAAATTACTTTCTTGGAAAGTTTTGTTCCTTTTGGCCATCTCTTCTGCCAGAAGAGTCTCTGAATTATCTGCTCTTTCTTGTGAGTCTCCTTTTCTGATTTTTCATCAGGATAAGGCGGTGTTGCGAACTTCTTTTGAATTTTTACCTAAGGTTGTGAATTCCAACAACATTAGTAGAGAAATTGTGGTTCCTTCATTATGTCCTAATCCTAAGAATTCTAAGGAGAAATCGTTGCATTCTTTGGATGTTGTTAGAGCTTTGAAATATTATGTTGAAGCTACTAAGTCTTTCCGAAAGACTTCTAGTCTATTTGTCATCTTTTCCGGTTCTAGAAAAGGTCAGAAAGCTTCTGCCATTTCTTTGGTATCTTGGTTGAAATCCTTAATTCACCATGCTTATGTCGAGTCGGGTAAATCTCCGCCTCAAAGGATTACAGCTCATTCTACTAGGTCAGTTTCAACTTCCTGGGCGTTTAGGAATGAGGCTTCGGTTGATCAGATTTGCAAAGCAGCAACTTGGTCCTCTTTGCATACTTTTACTAAATTCTACCATTTTGATGTGTTTTCTTCTTCTGAAGCAGTTTTTGGTAGAAAAGTACTTCAGGCAGCGGTTTCAGTTTGAATCTTCTGCTTATGTTTTCATTAAACTTTATTTTGGGTGTGGATTATTTTCAGCAGGAATTGGCTGTCTTTATTTTATCCCTCCCTCTCTAGTGACTCTTGCGTGGAAAGATCCACATCTTAGTCATATCCCATACGTCACTAGCTCATGGACTCTTGCTAATTACATGAAAGAAAACATAATTTATGTAAGAACTTACCTGATAAATTCATTTCTTTCATATTAGCAAGAGTCCATGAGGCCCACCCTTTTTGTGGTGGTTATGATTTTTTTGTATAAAGCACAACTATTCCAATTCCTTATTTTATATGCTTTCGCACTTTTTTATCACCCCACTTCTTGGCTATTCGTTAAACTGATTTGTGGGTGTGGTGAGGGGTGTATTTATAGGCATTTTGAGGTTTGGGAAACTTTGCCCCTCCTGGTAGGAATGTATATCCCATAAGTCACTAGCTCATGGACTCTTGCTAATATGAAAGAAATGAATTTATCAGGTAAGTTCTTACATAAATTATGTTTTTCCCCCACAAATCGTTCCTAAAGGGCAGGTAGGCGCCACAGCAGAGCTGTGGCAAGGTGCTGAACGTTTTACCGGTTTTGACGTTTTTTCAATCCGGTTTTTACATTAAGGGGTTAATTGTTTATTTGCATAGTTGTGCAAAGTTACTAAGGCTTTATGATGCTACTGTAAAAATTTCGTTTTGTTTACTGCTTTTTTATACTGTTTTGCAGAGTTTGTGCAGATTTTTTTCTCTTAAAGGCACAGTGCCATTTTTGTTTAAAGTGTTATTTACTTTGATTAAAGTGTTTTCCAAGCTTGCTTGTTACATTGCTAGCCTGTTTAACATGTCTGACACCAAGTAGAACCCTTGTTCTATGTGTTTAGAAGCCATTGTGGAACCCCTTTTTTAGAATGTGTCCCACTTGCACTGAAATGTCTATAAATTATAAAGAGCATATTTTAGCACTTAAAACTATTGCAATTGATGATTCTCAGTTAGAAGGAAATGAGGGTTTAGCATCTAGCTCTCCCCAAGTGTCACAACCAGTAACGCCCGCACAAGTGACGCCAAGTACCTCTAGTGCATCTAATTCATTTACTTTACAAGACATGGCCACAGTTATGAATAAAACCCTCACAGAGGTTTTCTCTAAACTGCCTGGTTTACAAGGAAAGCGTGTCAGCTCTGGGTTAAGAATAAATGCTGAGCCGTCTGACGCTTTAGTAGCCGTATCCGATATACCCTCACAATGTTCTGAAGTAGGGGTAAGGGATTTGTTACCTGAGGGAGAGATTTCTGATTCAGGAAAGACGCTCCCTCAGACAGATTCTTATATGACGGCTTTTAAATTTAAGCTTGAACACCTCCGCTTATTGCTCAAGGAGGTATTAGCTACTCTAGACGATTGTGACCCTATAGTGGTCCCAGAGAAATTGTGTAAAATGGACAGATACTTAGAGGTTCCTGTTTACACCGATGTTTTTCCAGTCCCTAAGAGTATTGTGACTTGTTACTAAGGAGTGGGATAGACCAGGTATTCCGTTCGCTTCCCCTCCTGGTTTTAAGAAAATGTTTCCCATATCTGACACCATACAGGACTCGTGGCAGACTGTTCCTAAGGTGGAGGGAGCTATTTCTACTATTGCTAAGCGTACAACTATACCTATCGAAGACAGTTGTGCTTTCAAAGATCCTATGGATAAAAAATTAGAGGGTCTCCTAAAGAAATTTTTTGTTCATCAAGGTTTTCTTCTCCAACCTATTGCATGCATTGTTCCTGTAACTACTGCAGCTGCTTTCTGGTTTGAGGCTCTAGAAGAGGCTCTCCAGGTGGAGACTCCATTAGAGGATATTATGGATAGAATTAAGGCCCTTAAGTTGGCTAATTCTTTCATTACAGATGCCGCTTTCCAAATGGCTAAATTATCAGCAAAGAATTCAGGTTTTGCCATTTTAGCACGCAGGGCGTTATGGCTTAAGTCCTGGTCTGCTGATGTGTCATCAAAATCTAAATTGTTAAACATCCCTTTCAAAGGAAAGACCCTATTCAGCCTGCACTGAAAGAAATTATTTCAGACATCACTGGAGGGAAAGGCCATGCCCTCCCTCAGGATAAAACAAATAAGATGAGGACCAAACAAAATGATTTTTGTTCCTTTCGGAACTTCAAGGGTGGTCCCGTTTCAGCTTCCCCTGCAGCAAAGCAAGAGGGGACTTCTGTCCAATCCAAGTCAGTCTGGAGACCTAACCAGGCTTGGAACAAAGGTAAACAGGCCAAGAAGCCTGCTGCTGCCTCTAAGACAGCATGAAGGGGTAGCCCCCGATCTGGGACTGGATCTAGTAGGGGGCAGACTCTCTCTCTTTGCTTAGGCTTGGGCAAGAGATGTTCACGTTTCCTGGGCTTTAGAAATTGTGTCCCAAGGATATCTTCTGGACTTCAAAGATTCCCCCCCAAGGGGGAGATTTCACATTTCTCAATTGTCTGCAAACCAGACAAAGAGAGAGGCGTTCTTACACTGTGTAGAAGACCTACATACCATGGGAGTGATTTGCCCAGTTCCAAGAGCGGAACAAGGGCTAGGTTTTTACTCCAACCTGTTTGTGGTTCCCAAAAAAGAGGGAACTTTCAGACCAATCTTGGATCTCAAAATTCTAAACAAATTCCTCAGAGTACCATCTTTCAAGATGGAGACTATTCGGACTATTCTTCCTCTGATCCAGGAGGGTCAATATATGACTACCGTGGACTTAAAGGATGCGTATCTACACATCCCTATTCACAGAGATCATCATCAATTCCTCAGAGTCGCCTTTCTAGACAGGCATTACCAGTTTGTGGCCCTTCCCTTCGGGTTGGCCACGGCTCCCAGAATTTTCACAAAGGTGCTAGGGTCCCTTTTGGCGGTTCTAAGACCGCGGGGTATAGCAGTGGTGCCTTATCTAGACGACATATTAATTCAGGTGTTGACTTTCCAGCTATCCAAGTCTCACACGGACATCGTGTTGGCTTTTCTGAGATCTCACGGGTGGAAGGTGAACATAAAAAAGAGTTCTCTCGTCCCTCTCACAAGAGTTTCCTTCCTAGGGACTCTGATAGACTCGGTAGAAATGAAAATATTTCTGACGGAGGTCAGAAAATCTAAACTTTTAATCACTTGCCGAGTTCTTCATTCCATTCCTCGGCCATTAGTGGCTCAGTGTATGGAGGTAATCGGACTTATAGTAGCGGCAATGGACATAGTTCCTTATGCCCGCCTATACCTCAGACCACTGCAACTATGCATGCTCAAACAGTGGAATGGGGATCATGCAGATTTATCTCCTCAACTGCATCTGGACCAAGAGACCAGAGATTCTATTCTCTGGTGGTTGTCTCAGGACCACCTGTCTCAGGGAATAAGTTTCCGCAGGCCAGAGTGGCTCATAGTAACGACAGATGCCAGCCTGCTAGGCTGGGGTGCAGTCTGGAAATCCCTGAAAGCACAGGGCTTATGGTCTCGGGAGGAATCTCTCCTCCCGATAAACATTCTAGTACTGAGAGCGATATTCAATGCGCTTCAGGCGTGGCCTCAGCTAGCTGCGGCCAAATTCATCAGATTTTAGTCGGACAACATCACGACTGTAGCCTATATCAATCATCAAAGAGGAACACGGAGTTCTCTAGCGATGATGGAGGTAACAAAAATTATCCGATGGGCGGAGGATCACTCTTGCCATCTCTCAGGAATCCATATCCCAGGGGTAGAGAACTGGGAGGTGGATTTCCTAAGTCGTCAGACTTTTCATCCGGGGGAGTGGGAGCTCCATCCAGAGGTATTTGCCCAGCTGACTCAGCTATGGGGCACACCAGAATTGGATCTGATGGCGTCCCAACAGTATGCCAAACTTCCGCGTTATGGGTCCAGGTCCCGAGATCCCCAGGCGGTGCTGATAGATGCTCTAGCAGTGCCCTGGTCCTTCAATCTGGCTTATGTATTTCCACCGTTTCCTCTCCTCCCACGTCTGGTTGCCAGAATCAAGCAGGAGAGAGCTTCTGTGATTCTGATAGCGCCTGCGTGGCCATGCAGGACTTGGTATGCAGACCTGGTGGACATGTCATGTGTTCCACCGTGGACTCTGCCAATGAGGCAGGACCTTCTAATCCAAGGTCCGTTCAAGCATCCAAATCAAATTTCTCTGCGTCTGACTGCTTGGAGATTGAACGCCTGATTCTATCAAAGCGTGGTTTCTCTGAGTCGGTCATTGATACCCTGATTCAGGCTAGAAAGCCTGTCACCAGGAAAATCTATCATAAGATTTGGCGCAAATATCTTTGTTGGTGTGAATCCAAGGGTTACTCATGGAGTAAGATTAGGATTCCTAGAATTTTATCTTTTCTCCAAGAAGGATTGGAGAAGGGATTATCAGCTAGTTCCTTAAAGGGACAAATATCTGCTTTGTCTATTCTTTTACACAAACGTCTGGCAGATGTCCCAGACGTTCAAGCGTTTAGTCAGGCTTTGGTCAGGATCAAGCCTGTATTTAAACCTGTTGCTCCGCCATGGAGCCTAAACTTGGTTCTTATAGTTCTTCAAGGGGTTCCGTTTGAACCTATGCATTCCATAGATATTAAGATACTTCTATCTTGGAAAGTTTTGTTTTTAGTAGCTATCTCTTCGGCTCGAAGAGTTTCTGAGTTATCTGCTTTACAGTGTGACTCACCTTATCTTATTTTCCATGCAGATAAGGTGGTTTTACGTACCAAACCTGGATTCCTTCCTAAGGTTGTTTCTAATAGGAATATTAATCAGGAAATTGTTTTTCCTTCGCTGTGTCCTAATCCTTCTTCAAAGAAGGAACGTCTGTTGCACAATCTTGATGTGGTTCGTGCTTTAAAGTTCTACTTACAAGCAACCGAAGATTTCCGTCAAACATCTTCATTGTGTGTTGTCTATTCTGGTAAGCGGAGAGGTCAAAAGGCTACAGCTACCTCTCTTTCTTTTTGGCTGCAAAGCATCATCCATATGGCTTATGAGACTGCTGGCCAGCAGCCTCCTGAAAGAATTACTGCTCATTCTACTAGAGCAGTGGCTTCCACATGGGCTTTTAAAAATGAGGCTTCTGTTGAACAGATTTTTAAGGCAGCGACTTGGTCTTCGCTTCATACTTTTTCCAAATTTTACAAATTCAATTCTTTTGCTTCTTCAGAGGCTATTTTTGGGAGAAAGGTTCTACAAGCAGTGGTGCCTTCTGTTTAAGGAACCTGTCTTGTCCATCCCTTCATCCGTGTCCTAAAGCTTTGGTATTGGTATCCCACAAGTAAGGATGAATCCGTGGACTGGATACACCTTACAAGAGAAAACAGAATTTATGCTTACCTGATAAATTTCTTTCTCTTGTGATGTATCGAGTCCACGGCCCGCCCTGTCTATTTAAGACAGGTAGTATATTTTTATTTAAAAAGCTTCAGTCACCACTGTACCCTATAGTTTCTCCTTTTTCTTCCTAGCCTTCAGTCGAATGACTGGGGAGTGGAGCTAAGGGAGGAGCTATATAGACAGCTGTGCTGTGGGTGCTCTTTCTGCCACTTCCTGTAGGGAAGGAGAATATCCCACAAGTATGGATGAATCCATGGACTCGATACATCACAAGAGAAAGAAATCAGGTAAGCATAAATTCTGTTTTTACATATTTTCATCTCGAATGCAAAGGACTCCAATGCACTTATATATATATGTATATATATAAGAGATCCCTCTCTACATATCTCAAAACAGAATGCACCTGTCATGGTTGATTATATATTTCCTACCTGTTCTATGTAAAATTTTTGCATATATTGTGTATTATTATTGTTTTTGAATTTTATTGTACCCTATTGTATCAATGCAATGTTTTGTGGACCCAGGACATACTTGAAAACGAAAGAAATCTCAATGTATCCTTCCTGGTAAAATATTTTATAAATAAAAAAAAAAAAAAATATATATATATATATATATATATACAGGTGGCCCTCGGTTCAATTTGCACCGTTTCAGAATAACAACCTTTTTTTCAGTCATGTGACTGCTATTGAAAAGCATTGAGAAGCAGTGCATTGATTAAAATAGCCAGTAGGTGGAGCTGTCCGCTTGTGTTGCAGCAGATATGCAAGCCAAGCAAGCTGAAATTAATCAGTTTAACCAGACCTGAGCTATCGAGCAGCTTGCAAAGGAACAAGATCTTCCTGTCTTATAAATCAGTCCAGATTGGAATTCATAGAAAGAACTGTTTGCAGAAAAATGCAAATAAAGTCTGTGTTGTGTGATTATTTTATTAGGTTTATAATGCTGTTTAGCAAATGTTTTTGTTCATTTAACTTAGTTTAATTATATATTTTGTGTTGTGTTATTATTTTATTAGGTTTATAATGCTGTTTAGCATTTAAAGTCTTCATTTCAAAGCTTTAAAAATAATGTATTAGGTGTTACTTATATCAATTCTGAGAGGGGCCTGGAATCTAACTCCCTCACTTCCCATTGACTTACATTATAAACTGGGTTTCAATTTACAATGGTTTCCATTTACAACCATTCCTTCTGGAACCTAACCCCGGCGTAAACTGAGGGCTACCTGTATATATATAATGAATACAGTGGGGATGCAACTGCTACTAGTGAAGTAAAATGTTACTTCCTGTGCAGCTGTTGCTGGGTGGTGTGGTACAACGGAGTCCTGCAAAGGAATCAAGGCTAGCAGCATATTCCACTTGACCCTGCAGATCTAAAGGCATGAACCGATTGAATTGAGGAAGTAACATCATCCAGCATACCAAGGTCGTATTGCACTGATTTAATGTTCTACTATCAACAGTCTGTCTCCAGCTGAAGTGTGTTTTGTTCCTATGTTCTCCCTGTTGAGGGGTCCAGTTTGCTTACCGGATGGAAAAGTTCCTATACACTGACAGATAAGGCTAATGACTGCTTGATAAGCTTCTCTTGCTACAATTGTCTTTTTGCTTCTTTCTGTGGATACTTTCCACTTTGCTATGCTTGTATCGTATGGCATGTATATTGAATAAGCTACCGTCTAACACACTACATGGAATTTTGCTGGACTCTCTTGCAATCTCTTACTACTTTGCTGGTATTTTGTTATGTATACTTATATACCTCTTTACGGCTGCCACATGATATATATTTAGGAGGCTTTCCTCTCTAGACCGCTTAGATCCCGACTCTGAACCTGCCCAGCAAAGTTCACCTATATACAAGAGGTGCTGAGTGCAGCTGGGTGTAGCAAGTCTGAGAGGCGTTCCTGCTATATATATGCCGTATTTGTATTTACAAGCAATGCTGTATTACTCTTTCTGCCAATCCTACATGCTAGCAGTTCGCTATTTATGTGTTTTTACATACATCTAACACCTTCCTACGGCTGCCTTAAGATACATATTTAGGAGGTTCACCTCCCTACACTGCTTGGATCCCGATCTGAAACCTGCCCAGCAAAGTTTACCTCTTTACAGGAGGCGCTGAGTGCAGCTGGGTGTAGCAAGTCTGGGAGTTTTTCCTGCTACATATACGCCATATGTGTACTCATAAGCAATGCTGCATTGCCTTATCTGCTAATCTTATATGCTAGCAGCTAATCATTGCATCACCTCATGTTCACGTTCTATCCCTGACCGGTCAGGTTTCTATCTTCATATTTTTTGTATTTGTATTTTTACTGTTTGCACGTTTTTTTCACCATTATAGCTTTATATAAATTACTGGTGATATCCTATATTGTGCCTTGGTATCTTTGATAAAAAGGGTCTGCTGTTTCCCAGGATAAAATCAGTTTTGCATCCTCCATATTTGTGAGCTTCATTTTTTTCAAAAGAGTGCTGAATTCCCTGTCTTTTTATCCTGAATTACGTTTCAGGTTGTTTTGTTCTAACCTAATCCATTTCATATATATATATATATATATATATATATATATATATATATATATATATATATATATATATATATATATATAAAGTAATGAAGAGTGCACTCACCAGGACTTTTCAAAGTTTTATTCCAATTATGTATCTCACAAAAGTAAGTACAACCCTCACATTTTTGTAAATATTTTGTTATATCTTTTCATGTGACAACACTAAAGAAATGACACTTTGCTACAATGTAAAGTAGTGAGTGTACAGCCTGTATAACAGTGTAAATTTGCAGTTCCCTTAAAATAACTTACACTTTGTACTCCTCACCTGGTTGCTGCCACACACGCTTGGCACCATCTGAACCAAATAAGTTTATCTTGGTCTTATCGGACCACAGGACATGGTTCCAGTAATCCATGTCCTTAGTCTGCTTGTCTTCAGCAAACTGTTTGCAGGCTTTCTTGTGCATCATCTTTAGAAGAGGCTTCCTTCTGGGACGACAGCCATGCAGACCAATTTGATGCAGTGTGCGGAATATGATCTAAGCACTGACAGGCTGACCCCCCCCATCTTTCAACCTCTGCAGCAATGCTGGCAGCACTCAAATGTATATTGCCAAAAACCAACCTCTGGAAATGACGCTGAGCACTTGCACTCAACTTCTTTGGTCGACCATGGCGTGGCCTGTTCTGAGTGGAGCCTGTCCTGTGAAACTGCTGTATGGTCTTGTCCAGTGCCCACCGTACTGCAGCTCAGTTTCATGGTCTTGGCAATCTTCTTATAGCCTAGGCCATCTTTATGTAGAGCAAAATTTATTTTTCAGATCCCTAGAGAGTTCTTTGCCATGAGGTGCCATGTTGAACTTGACCAGTATGAGAGAGTGTGAGAGCAATAACACCAAATTTAACACACCTGCTCCCCATTCCCACCTGAGACCTTGTAACACTAACAAATCACATGACACCGGGGAGGGAAAATGGCTAATTGGGCCTAATTTGGACATTTACACTTAGGGGTGTACTCACTTTTGTTGCCAATGGTTTAGACATTAATGGCTGTGTGTTGAGTTATTTTGAGGGGACAGCAAATTTACACTGTTATACAGGCTGTACACTCACTACTTTACATTGTAGCAATGTGTCATTTCTTCAGTAATGTCACATGAAAAGATATCATAAAATATTTAAAAAAATGTGAGGGGTGTACTCACTTTTGTGAGATACTGTATGTGTACATATGTATTTATGTGTATATATCTCTGTAAATACGTATATACACATATAAATACCTAATTTGTATATATATATATATATATATATATATATATATATATACACATACACAAGCTATTGCCTGCGGCTTCGCTCGCGTGGATTTTATGATTTGTAAAAAATAGCGAAAAACGCAACCACTCACGACGTGTGCCCCCCCTTTTGACCCCCTTAAGTGGATTTTTGAGAAATGGTAAAACAGGTATTTCTTTATTTTATGAAAAAATTATTAAAATTGTGCAGGAAAGAAACAATTTAACAATAGAAATCATATGAAAACTACACTGCACATGAAAAGAAACAATGTGAAATTTGTATTTATAGTACAAAATTTAAAGCATATGATTTTTCTTATCGTAAAATGAGTTTCCCCTCCTCTGCTAGTTGGCTGAACAGGGGCGTTCCATGAATGCAGCTGAAATTTCTCTTGCAGGTCTGGCATATTCTGTAAACATTTTTCCCTGCAGATCTTGCTGTTTTCTTTCTAATGACACGGTGAGTTCACAGATTATCATCAATTACTGTTGGGAATATCACTCCTGGCCAGCAGCAGGAGGCAAAGAGCACCACAGCAAAGCTGATATGTATCACCTCCCTACCCACCCCACAATCCCCCAGTTATTCTCTTTGCCTGCAGTGGAGGAGGTGAACAAGGCTAAGAGTCCTGGTCTGTGGATGTTTTCTATAAGTCCAAGCTTCTGGCGATCCCCTACAAGGGTAAGACCTTGTTTGGGCCTGGTTTGGCTGAAATTATCTTAGATATTACAGGAGGAATTGATTTTTTTCTTTCTTAAGATAAAAAGAATAAACATAATTTTAGAGGCAAGCCTTCCTCTCCTTCCTCCAAGCAAGATCAAACCAAGTCTTCCTGGAAGCCCAGCCAGTCCTGGAATAAAGGGAAGCAATCTAAAAAGCCCGTAGCTGGCTCCAAGTCAGCATGAAGGGGTGGCCCCTGATCTGGGATCGGATCCAGTAGGGGGTAGACTCTCTCTTTTTTCTAAAGCCTGAATAAGAGATGTTCTGGATCCCTGGGCGGTGGATATTGTCTCCGAGCGATACAAAATAGAATTCAAGACTTTTCCTCCCAGAGGCAGGTTTCTCCTCTCCAGATTATCTGTAGACCAGATAAAAAGAGAGGCGTTCTTACATTGTGTCAAGGACCTGGCCGCTCTCGGGGTAATAGATCCAGTTGCTCCACAGGAACGAGATCTGGGGTTTTACTCAAACCTGGTTGTAGTTCCCAAAAAGGAGGGAACTTTCAGGCCAATCTTAGACCTAAAGTGCCTAAACTAGTTTCTCAGAGTGCCATCCTTCAAGATGGAGACTATACACTCCATTCTTCCTTTAGTACAAAAGGGTCAGTTCATGACAACCATAGACTTAAAAGGATGCATACCTTCATGTTCCCATTCACAAGAATCATTACAGGTTTCTGAGATTCGCATTCTTGGACAATCACTTTCAGTTTCTGGTCCTTCCATTCTTCCTTCCTCTCCTTCCTCCAAGCAAGATCAAACCAAGTCTTCCTGGAAGCCCAGCCAGTCCTGGAATAAAGGGAAGCAATCTAAAAAGCCAGCAGCTGACTCCAAGTCAGCATGAAGGGGTGGCCCCCAATCTGGGATCGGATCCAGTAGGGGATAGACTCTCTCTTTTTTCTCAAGCCTGGATAAGAGATGTTCTGGATCCCTGGGTGGTGGATATCGTCTCCCAGGGATACAAAATAGAATTTAAGACTTTTCCTCCTAGAGGCAGGTTTCTCCTCTCCAGATTATCTGTAGACCAGATAAAAAGAGAGGCGTTCTTACATTGTGTCAAGGACCTGGCTGCTCTGGGGGTAATAGTTACAGTTCCTCCACAGGAACGAGGTCTGGGGTTTTACTCAAACCTGTTTGTAGTTCCCAAAAAGGAGGGTACTTTCAGGCCAATCTTAGACCTAAAGTGCCTAAACAAGTTTCTCAGAGTGCCATCCTTCAAGATGGAGACTATACGCTCCATTCTTCCTTTAGTACAAGAGGATCAGTTCATGACAGCCATAGACTTAACGGATGCGTACCTTCATGTTCCCATTCACAACGATCATTACAGGTTTCTGAGATTCGCCTTCTTGGACAATCACTTTCAGTTTCTGGCCCTTCTATTTGGCCTTACCACAGCTCGCAGAATTTTCTCAAAGGTTTTAGGGGCTCTTTTGGCAGTGCTTCTGACGGAGGTCAGAAAAAGAAAGATTTTTGACTCTTGTCTTGCCCTTCAGACCTCTCCTCAGCTGTCAGTGGCTCAATGTATGGAGGTGATTGGTCTGATGATGGCTTCCATGGACATCATTCCGTTCGCTCGGTTCCATCTCAGACCTCTGCAGTTATGCATGCTCCATTCGCTCGGTTCCATCTCAGACCTCTGCAGTTATGCATGCTCAGACAATGGAACGAAGATTATGTGGATCTGTCTCCATGAATAGATCTGGATCAAGTGACTTTAGCCTCTCTTCCATGGTGGTTGTCTTAGGACCATCTCTCCCCGCAAACTTGCTTCCGCATACCCTGCTGAGTGATTGTGACCACGGATGCCAGCCTTCTGGGTTGGGGAGCAGCCTCGGGCTCGTTAAAGGTTCAGGGCCTATGGACTAGGGAGGAATCGGCTCTGCCCATAAACAACTTGGAGGTGAGAGCGATCTTCAATGCTCTACTGGCCTGGCCACAGTTAGCTTTAGCTCGGTTTATCAGGTTCCAATCGGACACCATAACCTCAGTGGCTTACATCAACCACCAGGGTGGAACTCAGAGTTCCTTGGCCATGACAGAGATCGCCCGAATTATACAGTGGGCTGAGACCCACAACTGTTGTCTTTCTGTGATCCACATCCCAGGAGAGGACAACTGGGAAGCAGATTTTCTGAGCAGACAGACTTTTCATCCCGGGGACTGGGAACTTAATCCGGAGGTGTTCTCCAGTTTGACTCTCAAATGGGGGCAGCCAGAACTGGATCTTATCTCTTCTTGGCAGAATGCCAATCTCCCGAAGTATGATTCGAGGTCAAGGGATCCACAGGCAGTTCTGATAAATGCTCTGGCGGTTCCTTGGAACTTCAGTCTAGCATACCCGTTTCCTCCGTTCGCTCTCCTTCCAAGGGTCATTGCTCGGATCAAGCAGGAGAGGGCGTCTGTAATTCTCATAGCCCCAGCGTGGCCTTGCAGGATCTGGTATGCAGACCTAGTGAAAATGTCATCCTTTCCACCTTGGAGACTTCCTCTGTGAAAGGACCTTCTACTTCAAGGTCCCTTCCTTCATCCAAATCTCGTTTCTCTGAAGCTGACTGCTTGGAGCTTAATTTTATCTAAGCGTGGGTTTTCAGAGTCGGTCATTAAGACCTTGATCCAGGCTCGTAAGCATGTGACTCGTAAGATTTGGCGTAAATATTTGTATTGATGTGAACCCAAGGGATACTCTTTGTCCTTTCTCCAGTATGGTCTGGAGAAGGGTTTGTCAGCTAGTACTCTGAAGGGTCAGATTTCGGCATTGTCTATTTTGTTTCGCGGATGTGCCAGACATGCAATCTTTTTGTCATGCCTTGGTCAGGATCTGGCCTGTGTTTAAACCGGTTACTCCTCCCTCCTCTTAATCTTGTTCTTAAGGTTTTCCAGCAGGCTCCGTTTAAACCTATGCATGCCTTAGATAATAAGTTGTTATCTTGGAAAGTTTTGTTTCTTGTTGCTATTTCCTCTGCTCGGAGAGTTTCCGAGCTCTCAGTGCTTCAGTGTGATTCCCTTTATCTTATCTTTTATTCTGATAAGGTGGTTTTGTGTACTAAGTTGGGTTTCCTGCCTAAAGTTGTTTCGTTCAAGAATATTAATCAGGAAATAGTTGTTCCTTCCTTGTGTCCTTACCCTTCTTCTCATAAGGAACGTTTGTTGCATAACCTAGATGTTGTTTGTGCGCTGAAATTCTATCTGCAGGTGACTTAGGACTTTCGTCAGTCCTCTGCCTTGTTTGTTTGTTTCTCTGGGAAATGCAAGGGTCAGAAAGCTACGTCTACTTAGCTTTCCTTTAGGCTGAAGAGTGTTATCTGTTTTGCCTATGAGACTGCTGGACAGCAAGCTCCTGAGAAAATCACAGCTCATTCCACTAGGGCTGGTTCTTCTTCCTGGGCTTTCAAGAATGAAGCTTCTGTGAAACAGATTTGCAAGGCTGCAACTTGGTCATCTTTGCATACTTTTTCTAAATTCTATAAGTTTGATACTTTTGCCTCGGCTGAGGCTTCTTTTGGGAGAAAAGTTCTTCAAGCAGTGGTGCCTTCTGTTTAGGTTACATGTCTTGTCCCGCCCTTATCATCTGTGTCCTTTAGCTTGGGTATTGGTTCCCAACAATAATTGATGATGATCCGTGGACTCACTGTGTCATTAGAAAGAAAATAAAATTGATGCTTACCTGATATATTTCTTTCTTTCTTGACATGGTAAGTCTTCATCCCACCCTGTTTTTCAGACAGTTTGTTATTTGTCATATAAACCTTAGGCACCTCTGCACCTTGTGTTACTTCCTTTCTCTCCTTTCCTTTGGTCGAATGACTGGGGGATTGTGGGTAGGGAGGTGATACGTATCGGCTTTGCTGTGGTGCTCTTTGCGTCCTCCTGCTGGCCAGGAGTGATATACCCAACAGTAATTGATGATGATCCATGGACTCACCGTGTCAAGAAATAAATACATTTATCAGGTAAGCATAAATTTAGTTTTTTTCTTGCAAACTAAAAGGTGGTGAGATTGTGCTAAAATATGCATAACACTTACTAACCAAATATAAAAACACATGCATATGAAAATACAGGCAATTGTAATATACTATACACTAAAAGCAAAGTCATCTGATCTGTAGTTTTTAAGATGGGCCCCCTGCTCCCTGCTAACGTCACTGCCCGGCAAAGTTACCCAGTGAACTCCATTACTTTGTAACGGAGACTTCTTGCAGCTTGCAGGGACAGCCCCCTTTCCCCCCTAAGGGCAGCCCCTGAGAGTGATCTTGTGGAAAGTCCCATCTACCCAAGCAAAGATTTTAGAACCACATGGGTGACCACATGGGTGGGTGAATCAGACAAATAACAGGTCTTCTTGCAACTTCTGATCGTCTGATTCAGTTGTACCCTTTTGAGTGAAGATCCCTATCAAAATGTGAGTGGAAAGAAGACTCTGCAAATTTAATTAGAGGTTTCATATAATATCAATAAACTTTAAAGAACACAGCTTTATATTCCTCATTACAGAAGAAATCTAATGCTCTAAGACAACTCTTGTACCACGATAGACTGTAAACCATTCAATATAATTTACATTACACAAGTATAATGATAAACACATATAAAGCCCCCAAAACTAGATAACAAAAACTTCAATTTCGAGAGGAAAGAAACCCTTTTTTAATAAGGTAGTTAAACTATGGAGCCAGTTTATAGAGCACTTACTGGCTAAGTGATTATAGTGCTAATAAAAGATAAACCTGACACATGATACATGATTCCTGCCACTCTTTGTATATATTTTATTGGGCCTATGTAATATCTTATCTAAAGTTGTTAACAAATTCCTCAGTTACATAATATTCATTTTAGTTTGTACGTGATACAGAATATATGGTTAATGCTGATGATTAATGCAAGGTATTTTTAAAAATGACTTTACTATGTCAATTTAATTCCATAGCAAGTTATCTGAGAGTGTTGAGCATAGACCCAATATCTTTGTAAAATTCAGAGAAAATAATTGCACTTTCTGGATTTATTTTTGGGGAGATTTTAGTCTTAATGTGTATGGAAATCTGTACTTACATAAGCTCAATATTGTCTCAACCCTAAACTAAAAAAATATTTTAACCAATTAAAGAGACATCCAAGCCCAAGTATAAATGCACAGTGTATTTCATTTTGGCTAAAATAATTTTCTTTTGCAATACAAATGTTTCTATTAAAATATATCAGTGTTTCAGTGATAGTGTAGCATGCATACATATGTACTTGTGCCCACATTCAAACATCACACTTCCTGATATATTTAATTTGGTATGAGGCATAAAGAGCATACACCCATATGGCCTTGCCACCCATATTCAAACACAGAACCTGCTCAGAGAGCAGGCAGTTATATTTATCAAGCAAAGGTAGATTTTACTAAAAGCCAATGAAGGACTAAATTACGAATGGAGCACTAACAGTTACGCGCAATCAATAAGGGATTTATCACAGGTGTTTGCGTGCATCAGGTTTTTTGCTCGTATTTCAAGTTAAAAGTAAATGCAATCGTTTGAGCGCAATTCAAGTTAACGCCCATCAGGTTAGTTGCTAAGGGCATCCTTAGAGCTCTGGTTAACTGTTTCGCAAAACAAAAAAGTGTTACAAAACACATCAAAACACATTACAAAGTACAGTTATACTTATAATAACACCATCTAATAAAAATTATTCAAACGAAATATTGCACAAAAAAGTTATAAGGGGTCAAAGATATGAGGTCTCATGTGTTAGAAAAAAAAAGGCAGGGAAAGGGCTTTAACATAGAGATACATGCACTTCGGACATAGCACAGGTCCTTAGTGAATCCATAACTCAAAACCCAAAAAGTGAAATTTTAGTTTTTGGAGATTTTAACATCGATTGGCTGAATCCAAAAAATAACAGTTGTCGCTCGCTGTTTAAATCTTTGCAGCTAACACAATTAATCTCCTCCCCAACTCGCATAAACATCAAAAGCCATAATCATACCCTGCTCGACTGGATTCTCTCCTCTTCTCCCGACCGAATCCAGGAGACAGGTGTTCTCCCTAACAATTTCAGTGACCACTGCTTAGTGTACTGTGTGCGCGCAAAATAAAGGCTACTAAATCCTCTCCCAAGGTTAAAATCACCAGGTCCTTCAAAAAATTTGATCTTCAATCATTTCTAAATGACATCAAGAACCTCCCCTGGCACAGATTAAACCTAATCCCAGATCTAGACTCTGCAGTTGAATTCTTTCAGTCTGAACTCCTACAAGTTTGGAATTTACATGCACTGCTGCGTAAGGTGAGAGTAAAAGGAGCACACTTGAATTGGATCACAGCTGACCTCATTCAAATGTACCAATTTCGGGATTCATTGTGGTCAAAGTTCAAGCATACTGGCTCTATGAATGATCACTGTGCATATAGACAATGGCGAAATATATGTACTAAACAAACAAAATTGGCTAAGGCGCAATATTTCTGTGAAAATCTGAACAATAATATATGTAACCCTAGAAAGTTTTGGAAACTCATAAATAACCTACAAAATCCACCAATCCACTCCCAACCCTCCACTGTCAATGTGGATAACCAAAACCTACAACTCCCCTTAGAAGTAGCAAATGCCTTTAACAATTATTTTGTAGGATGCTCCACCACCCTGATTGACAAACTAATAAATGGCACTCGTCCTGAAGCTACAAATGTGGATCAGGCCCCACTAAAACAGCAAAGACCCAATATAGAAAAGTTCAATTTTAGACCTGTACCCTTCAATGTCATTAAGAAACACCTCAATAATCTAAAAATGAAAAACCAGTCAGGACCTGATCAAATCCCAGCAATGCTGTTGAAGCTCAGTGCGCCGGCAATTGCTAAGCCTGTCGCAACCCTAATTAACGAATCCTTGGTGTCTGGATACATACCCAAACTCTGGAAAACTGCAAGAGTAGTGCCTATTCATAAAAGTGGGGAGTTAACCTTGGTTTCTAACTATCGTCCTATATCATTGCTCCCTGTATTGTCAAAAATCTTAGAAAAATGCGTCCATACGCAATTATGCGAATATTATCAACTTTCAAACTATCTGACCCCTGATCAATCAGGTTTCAGACCGAATCACTCCACTACAACTGCCCTCCTAAAAGTTTGCAACGACATCCAAACTGGCATGGAACAAGGAGACCTAACTGGAGCTATTTTCCTTGATTTTGCAAAGGCTTTTGACACAGTGGACCATGACCTACTACTTCTCAAACTAAAAAACTCTGGTATTGCTGATCGCCCGTTAACCTGGTTTAAATCATATGTATCGGATCGATCACAATATGTCTCTGTCTCTAACAGTGACTCCCTCCCTCTCCCAGTCACGTGTGGTGTTCCCCAAGGTTCCATTCTCGGCCCCCTACTATTCACATTATTTATACATGATTTGCCTAATGTCTGCAAATCCTCAACTGTACACATGTACGCAGACGACACTGTAATCTATGCAAACAAATCTGATCTGCCGCAGCTTGAAGCAGTGCTCCAAGACCAGTTCACAGAGGTAGAAAAGTGGATCTCGAAAAACAAACTCTTCCTAAACACTGACAAAACGGTCACAATGATCTTTGGAACGGGACCTAAAATACAAAAATTACAAAATTCCCATCTTCGCATCAAAACAAAATCCAATTGCACGCTGACCGCAGTCAACTCTTTTAAATACTTAGGTATGTTGTTAGACCCCAATCTATCTTTTGGACTTAGAAAAACATAGAAAAACTTACCTCTAAACTTTATCCAAAACTAGGTGCCCTGTACAGAAACAAATCTTGCCTCAGCCCTACAGTAAAGGAAAAGATTGTACAGCAAATGCTGATGCCTATCTTGGATTATGGGGACGTAGTATACGCACCTGCTTCGCAAACTCACCTTAATAAACTAAATACGTTATATAACTCATTCTGCCGCTTTGTGCTACAATGTAACTACAGGACCCACCATTGTGACATGCTAAAAGAACTAAACTGGCTGTCGCTGGAATCCAGACGCACCCTCCATCTTTCCTGCCTTGTCTTTAAAATCCTTTCTGGGAAGCTCCCACCCTACCTGAGCAGAATGCTCTCCCCTGCTATTCCCACCTCCTATAACCTCCGATCCAATAACAGCACATTATTTAGCTTGCCTCAATACAAAAAGAAAGCAGCTCAATCCTCCTTTTCCTACAGAGCGCCACAATTATGGAATGACCTCCCGCACACTTTAAAAACTTCCCCAAGCCTAAAATCCCTTAAGAGATCCCTCTATACATATCTCAAAACAGAATGCTCCTGTCATGGTTGATTAAATATTTCGTACCTGCTCTATGTTAAATGTTTGCATATATTGTGTATTATTATTATTATTGTTTTTGTATTTTATTGTACCCTATTCTATCAATGCAATTTTTTGTGATCCCAGGACATACTTGAAAACGAGAGAAATCTCAATGTATCCTTCCTGGTAAAATATTTTATAAATAAATAAATAAATATATGTATACAGTATATACAGCATATATATATGTATATAGTATATAGGTCTATATATGTGTACATATGTATGTATGTATTTATATGTGTATAATATGTGTATATATGTATTTAAGTGCATTGGCTGCTAATAAAATGGTGCATACTATTCAAGATAGTCCTTCTATCCTACAAAGCTCTGTTTGATCAGAAACCAAGCTATTTAAAAGAATTACTGGTGCCCTATGTCCCAACTCGGACTCTTCAATCAGCACATGCCCGGAAGCTAAACGTGCCAAGAATTCACCAAAAATGTGGTGTGCGAGCTTTCAGTAATAACTTCCTAACTCTCTTATGTAACGGTACCTTGTGTAAAGCTCTTTGAGTCCAACCTGAAGAAAAGCGCTATATTAGATGTTATTATTATTATAGTTATTTTCAATGGCATAGAAAGCCTGTACATTTATCTTGAACCTCTAAACTCATAATCTCGGCTTGGCTGCAAAGATAGAGCTGGTATTTAAAAAAATGGCAACTATTTTTATAACAGCCCTTTTATGTGACTGCATCAGAAACATCATGTGATAATGCAATATCTATGTGTCACATGCATCATGAGTTTGACCTCTGCCCCAATATGTATTTATCCATATTATTTAGGTACCTGTGTGTCCTTTAGGTTCCTTAAAAAAGAGTGCAGTGAGGACTAAAGTTTGGACAAAGGTCTTCGATGAGACTATCACTAGAACAATGATTGTAGATGGTAGGAATATACAATTTAAAATAGTTTTTTTTGGAATTTTTAGGATTAGTTTTTTTTAGGTATTATTTTTTAATTTGCTATTTTTTAAAAAAAAATAATATATACTATATTATAAATTAGGAATTACTTAATGTAGCTGTCTCTTCTTCACATCCAGAACCCTGTATAGTGAGATAAACAGTTCTCAAGCTAAAATGTGTCTTTTGAATTTTTTTTTAGTGATCTCACAGTAATGACAAGACATCTTGGATAATCTCGCCAGAGTGGAGACCTTTAGATCATCAAGCCATTAGTAACTGATCATAGGTCCGAGAAATTAAAGGTATTTAATGCTATTTAGTAGTTTGTGAACTAATATTTTTTTTTTAATTTAATATTTAGATTTAAGATATAAATGTTGAGCGGTGATTTGATAAAGGAGTACTCTGTAAGAAAATTACATTTTTTTGTCAATAATTTATTTATTTCTTTTCCTGAGAGAGCGCTTCTCTTTCTTTCTTTATTTTTGTGAAATTAGTCTTTAAATCATATTTGGAAATACGAGGCAAGTCAGGAAGACAGCTTACGTAGTCTTTATGCTTTACCAAAATGACATAAAAAACCTCAAAGTATTTATGTTCATAATTTGAAAGTATCATTTGAGCTATTTTCTTTTTTTATCAAACAAGGAACTTAACATGTGGGTGATGCTGTGGTTCATTTATAATTGTAAATAAGTCTTTTTTGGATGTTAAAAAGAGTTATAAAATTAGACACAGTTATATGAAATTGGTAATTGCACTTCATGAGTTAATATCATTTGATAAATTAAACAACAATTAAGGAGTTATTATTGAATCAATAAGCTGAACGGTAGCTGTTTAGAAAAGTGAATATATTGCAAAAATGTTTTATGACTTATTTGAAACAATGTGCCTTTAATAATAAAAAAAAATATTGTTTATATTTTGTATTTAAATTTTCATGACCCTTTAAGAACAAAAACATATAATAATACTTATGTAAATCAAATAACCTATTTTGATTGCTGCTTTTTAATTTGTTTATTAATGTAAGGTTACATAAATATATTTCAAAGAAATAATCACTTTATAATTTTTTTTTTCTAAAGTGATTTCTCCCACCTTTTTACCCCCCCCCCCCCCAATTTCTTGTATTTTAAAGGGATAGAAAGGTCAAAATTGAAATGTGGATAAATGCATTTCAATTTGAAATTGAAGCATTTTTGTATTATACTTCCATGAGCAAAAATGCTTCTGGTAAAAGTGATTACTGTTCTACGGCATACACACATTTCCTGTGAGGGTCTGGGCACCAGTATTCAGACTCAGAGAGCTGAAAATGGCCTCTATTGCTTCTATAAAGACATCATTTGTGTCATACAAGCCATCACTGACTCTCTGAGAAGGTGCATAGGCCCTCACAGCATATGTACGTATGCCACAGAAAGAAAAGTAATAATCTTTACTAGAAGCATTTTTGCTAATGGATGTATATTGCAAAATTGCTTCTATTTCAAATTGAAATGCATTTATGCACATTTCAATGTTGACCTTTCTATCCATTTAAGCATAATATTCTATAAAGTTTTCTTGCAGATTGCGACCAAAGCAGATGTTAATTTTATCAGTCACCAATAGATGGAGCTGTTGCTTTTTTAATACAAGGAATTGTTAATTCCCTGTGTTTACTGAAGTTCAGGTCGTAGCCTGAAGGAATGTTCTGTTTTTTAGTTAGGAAACAGCTAATATAACAATTTCTCTATGTAAAACCCTCTAAGTGGTCATGGTTCAGGTCTTATCTAATCATTAGGATTTTTTAAAATAGTAAGATGAATATTTTAGGGATTACCTTTATTTTCTAAAGCCACAAGCCCAGAATTATCTACATAAATTGTCAGTTTCAGCCAATAAAAATTCCTTTAATAGTACTAGCATATTTGAATCTGTGGATATCAAATAGCCTTCTTAGTATTTCAGTTCTAAAGCCATAAATCTTTAATAGCTCAAACAATCACATGAATAAGAAAACTGCAAAAAAAATTCATTTGAAATCATGCGTTTTTATAAAAAAATCGAAGAAAAATGAAAGCCAACATATGGGGCTAGAGCACAAGTGGAGCGCAAAATATTTCACTTTCGCAAAAGCGATATTTGCACTCCACTGAGTAATACAAGTGCACGCAAATCTGCGCTGGTATTACAAGTTAGCCGCAGGGAAGCATTGTGCCCACGAGAGCGTGCTTCTATAGGCTCCAATGGGAGCCTTGTTCTCATGTCATAAGACACGGCATGAGAACTAACGCAGCAAAGGCAGTAACTCGCAAAGCGATGGCAGCAAATTGTTAATATATATGAATATATACATATGTATTTATGTGTTAATATTTGTATATACACATATTGACACTTAAATATATGTATTTAAGCATATACATATGTTATTAAGCATATAATATATGTTTTTAAGCATATACATATGTTATTAAGCATATAATATATGTATTTAAGCATACAAATATGTATATAAGCATATACATATATATTTACCGGAAACACACAGTTCCCATAGACTGCAATGTAAAGGCACTTTTCAGTGCCGTTTTTTTCCCTGACACCCTAAACCCACCAACTTTAGCCCCCCCCCCAAACTGCTAAGTGCAGTTACTTTATTAATAATAAAGATGTCACTATATGTATTTTTTAATAAAGTATATTACACTGTAATTTGGGGGCATTTGGTGGACATTTATAACATTAACCAGAGATCTAATTGTAATGGCTGGTTATTTAGCTCACACCCGCAAATGGGCAAATTTGCCTGTTTGCTGGGCGCGCAATAAATTAGCGCTCCCCTTGTAATCTAGGCCATGATCAATAACTGCATTTCACTTTCTCATGTTGTTTTTTTATGCTGTCTACATGTTTTGCTATATTTCTATGCTGGTCTTCAGAATTCTACCCTAGTGTTAAACTGCTGCCCTGCATTTTTCTGAAGAATCATAAAATTTTCCAAGATATGGAAATTTACAAAGGTTTGGGTACAATACAACACATATCTAAAATGTAGAAAAAAATGAATTTGTGTGACAGTTTTTAAATTCAATAATAAATGCAACATCAATTTCAGCATCAAATACAAGGTATGAAATGTATTCAGAGTGGAAAAGGATCACAGGGGAACCATTATATACTTTAAAAAAAATAATAATAGTTTTGTAGTTGTATATTCCATGCACTTTTATAAAATAAGTGTTGGACAAGTATGCACCGAAGATGCCTGTACTTGAAAAAGATGTCATGTTTACATACAAGCAGAACATGGGCAAATTATTTTTACTAACCTTGTAAAGCACCTTTCTTGATGTGTTGTGGTGCGATGTAAGATATCTAAATAATCTTGTACAGGAGTTTCTTGTTTACATATAAGCAAATTGTGAGTAGAAGGAACTGATATTTGTAGCTATATCATTTTATGACTTTACTTTCTTTAAAAAGAAAAGTAACTTTATTTATTTTCCTTTTTTTTTTTTGTCTTGTTCTGGGCATGAACATTGTTTTTTACAAGAAAAATTTGATGTGTATTTGAATGGATCTTAAGGTCCCTGGGCTAGATCCATAGACTCTGGTTATGCTGTGGAGGGGTTTTAATATGGTTCAAAATCCATTGCCTCGTTTTACCTATCTTTTCTAGCCAATCGCCATTGTCAATAACATATAGCTGTGCGAAATGGCCCATTACCATGTTGAAAAACAATAAATACAGCAACACTTGGAAACCACATTTGCAAATCTTGATCTGTAAATGTGAGTAAATGTTAAATATTCGCATATCTGTATGGTTATGTTATATTAGTCTCACTCGATAGATTGGTATTTGTATCAGAGATCTATCAAGTGCAAAAAAGGAGTTGATAGGGGGTGTTCTGAAGTGTTTTTGGGAATTATCGAGGCGTGGTTGGGATTTTTCACCTAAACAGTGACACAACATGCGGAATTTAGAAAGACACAATTGCCTGTGTGAAGTATCTTCTCTCACCATCATGTCTTATCATTTTAAAGCGTCTTTTTTTTTTTTTTTTAATTTTCTTGAAATGTTTTATTTTTTCATTATGCATATGTTAGAGGATATAGTTTTTGTTCATTTTAATTAGTTTGCTAATTTTTAACATTTATATAACAAAGGTATCCTTGAGAATGGAAGTACTTCTATGCCATGGGTAGTTAGCTGGAAGATACAAATCTATTTTAATTTTACCATTTTTAAGCAATGGTATATGATTCCCCCCCCCCCCGCAAAATATTAGTTTAACAAATGAGTTTGTATGATTCTATGCTATTTTTTTTATTTTGAAGATCTAAAAAAATAACATTTTAAAATGCATTCATTTTTTTTTTTCTTTTCTTAGTTTTTTTTATACTATGTCACAGTGTACAAATAGATTAGTGGGAGTTTTCCTGATACTCAGGGAGCGTCTATATCACAAAACAGTTGTATACTAAAAATAAATACATTTTAAAACAGCTGTAACATGATTTTTTTTTCATGAAAACATTTTTAAACATTTTCATAGGCATGATTATATTTTTTTTTTATCAGATAATGTTCCTTTAATTATGTCTATGCAATGATAACTAAAACATAATGATAACATTCAGTTTTCTTGTACATAACTGTAATTAATTGTGGACTTTTAAAAATCCATTTTGTTTTAATTGATATTTTTGTACAATTTATCTTCAGGGTTGAGTCAGTGGGGCCAATTTATGTAGGTGCGAGCGGACATGATACGATGTAGCGTGTCATGTCCGCTGCACATCGATAAATGCCGACAGCAGATGCTGTCAGCATTTATCATTGCACAAGCAGTTCATGTGCACTACTTTTGCAATGCTGCCCCCTGCAGATTCGTGGCCAATCGGCCGCTAGCAGGGGGTGTCAATCAGCCCGATCATATAGGATCGGGTGGATTGATGTCCGTGGCCTCAGAGCAGGCCGACAAGTTACTTCATAACTGCTGTTTCCGGCGAGTCTGGAGGCTCGTGCAGAAACAGGGGCATCAAGTTCCATTTGGCCCATTATGTCTAAATAGCATTAACACGTGGGCAAAGTTTTTTATTGCTTTCAAATAATCCATCTGCATTTCAAAGTGTTCAATATAAGACATGGCTTTGTCATTCATTTGGTTTTTTGAGTTTTTTTATATTAAATTTGTTAATTTTAAAGAAAATTAAGTAACTAAAGAAATAAACATTAGTTTGCAATACAAAAAACAAAATAATAATAAAAAAAAAACCTCACAACCCCCCCCCCCCCCCCCCGAAAGCTGTTCCTGACTATGGAGATGTATTCTAGGTATTTGCTCTGTTTTATGAAGTTAAGCCAAGTTATCTCAAAGAGTACAAGTTACTATTCTTTGTTGCTGTGTGAAAATCCAACTTCAAACAGACAAGGCAAAAAGAAAGAAATTGTGTATGCAGTTGGACTAAATATATCTTGGTGGCAAACACTTAGACAGCTTTCATTTAGCAGTGAAATTGTAAGCCTGCACTGCACATGATGTATAAGGTATTGGCTGATTAATGGTTCACATTTAAGCTTTTTCATTTATTTTTTTTCCTGTTGCTTGAAACCTTCTAATGAAAAAGAAAACCTTACAGTACACACACTCATATATTTATATTTACTTTTTTCTTTTACGTATTTGTTATCTTTTTGAATCTAAAAGAGGCATTTCCAAAATGCATTTGTGACTTTTTTTCTTTTAATAAAGAATTCACTGTTAATTTTTTGTTTTCATGCATGTAAAGATGTTAAAAGCCAGTAAACAATGTACCCCTTTGAACAAATATGCATTTGCTATTTCAATATTAAAGGGACAATAAACCCAAAACATTTTCTTTCATGATTCAGGTAGAGAATACAATTTTAAACAATATTCCAATTTACTTCTATTATCTAATTTGCTTCATTCTTTAGGTATCCTTTGTGAAAGAAATAGCAATGCACATGGGTGAGCCAATCACACGTGGCATCTGTGTGCTGCCACCAACCAGGAACCAGCATCTACTGAGCCTATCTAGATATGCTTTTCAGCATAGGATATCTATCTATTGGGTACTTATAGAGTGCAAACTAATCACCCGTGAGGGTCTCAAGGCGCTAAGGGAAAGGGGATAGGGGATAGGAGAAAGGGGGAGAGGAGATGGACATTCAGTCTAAGAGCCAGGTTTTGAGGTCCTTTCTGAACTTTGTAAGGGAGGTGGATTGTCTAAGGTGAAGCGGGAGGGTGTTCCATGTCTTTGCCGCCATGTGGGAGAAGGATCTTCCACCCGCTGTGGATTTGCTGATGCGGGGAATGACGGCGAGTGCTTGGTCGGCCGAGAATATCAAGAGAATGAAGCAAATTAAATAATAGAAGTAAATTAGAAAGTTGTTTAAAATTACATGATCTTTCTAAATCATAAAAGAAAAACATTGGGTTTTATGATCCTTTAATTTAAATATTTTTTTTGTTCTACTCTCCTACTTGCTTTTAGGTTGAAAAAGTGATCATTTTTAAAATGTGCTATTGGAAATTTTTTTATTCCAAACATAGGCATATTATGCCCTTAAAAAAGGTATTTAGCATGATGATCTATGAGTGTTTTGAAATCTATTACTATAGAGATTAAGATCAATATGAGTTATATAAGTTATATTATAAAACTGATTTTTCACATTTATTTTTTCTCTAATTTGGTGGAAATGTAACTGGTACTTTTGAGTGGATAGAAAATAAATGTAACCTCTTATGTTTGGAAGACAACAGTAAAACTAATGGTTCAACAGAAATCACCATTGAGGTCTATTGTTTTTTTGTAGATAATAAGTTGGTAAGTTTTTTTCAAAAGGATTGAAATCAACCTCTTGGTCATCTGCACAATGATTCAAGAGTGGATGATGACCACATACTTTTTGAACTTATTGCGGACCCCACAGACTCACCACCAGTTTACAATGTGGCAAAGCAGCTGACTGCTACAGGGAGCTTAAATGGACATAAAACCCAAATGTATTCTTTCATAATTTAGATACCACGTACAATGTTAAATACATTTCCAATGTATTTCTTTTATCTAATTTGTTTAATTCACTTTATATCCTTTGTTGAAGATTATACCTAGTTTGGCTCAGAAGATGCTGCACATATGTGTCTATTGGCTTGAAGCTTGCTCCCAGTAGTGTATTACTGCTCCTTCAACAAAGGAAACCAGGAGAATAAAGCAAATTAGATAATAGAAGTACACTGTAAACTTGTTTAAAACTGTATGACATATCTGAGTCATGAAAAAAAATGGGTTTCATGTCCCTTTAAGGCAACTAGATGGATGGGTGGGGGGAGTATACCAACTTCTGAATCTCAGCTCCTGAATATCATTCAAATGCATTAGGTTGTTGTGCTATGCTTTCATATTAAATATATTTTGTTTCTAGCAAGGCTTGTGCAAACCTAAGCAAAGCTCTCAAAAGCCTTATAAAAGCTGGTTTATTATAGTTTCTGTCTTGAGTTTCCTGTTATGCCATATGCATAATTTGGACACTTAACCTATTCAAACAGTGGTAATTCAAATGGATTGTAATAGCATAGAAAAAAAAGCAAACTCTTAAGTTTTAAGCTTGTTCCTAAAGTGTGCACAATGTGTTAGTTTGTATGTGCATGTGTTGAATGTTTCTCTGTTAAAGTGATGTATCTCAGTAAATAACTTTTCATTTCAGAGATCAAGGCATAGACAATTAATCATAACCAGGCAGCCACTACTGACTGATTTACAGTGCAAAAATAAATTCACTTTAAACAAGAACTAATGTTTGTTTTTCATATTAATGAATAATATGAAATAGAGAAAGTATACATTTGAAAATCAGCACTGCTAAATTGAAGGTTTATATTGACTTTATAAATCTGGTTTAATAGATTTATTTCCAGGAACCATATATGGCGGAGGGCACACAGTCAAAATAAAGGGACCTCTAAAAATTGAAAATGCCAAAGACCTACTACAATAATAATTAATTATTCACCAATATGTGTCCATTTATACACACACACACACACACACATACACACACATATATATATATATATATATATATATATATATATATATATATATATATATGCAAAATAGAAATGGCTGCAGCACACCAAGTAAGATTTATAACATTTTTATTACAAGCAGTGAAATACAGGCGACGTTTCGGGCTTCTGCCCTTTCTCAAGCCAAGTGATTAGTACATAATCCAACTCCACCTTTTATAGGTAGTACATGTGACAAACTACAGGTGTAGATAATTACAATTGTAATAGTGCATCTTCTTTCAACAAAAGAGAGACAAAGAATAAACAGTGATTTTGTGTCATAATCATAACTATGCATTTCTTATACAAAAAAACTTTGATTCTGAACATCTATAATTCTTTAAACACCTTCTTATTATACAAAACCTAGTGATAATATGAGAGAAATTTTTTTTTTTTTAAATATGACTTTAACGGTCCATTATCTTATCAGTGAATTATGTGAAATATTTTCTTGTTAGTGAATTTCATAACCATCTATTACTAATATCTGAAAAACTTTTATTTTATTAAAAACAGTAATCAAACTAACAACTAAATTCTAATCTTTCAAGATATGTTATTTCTCTGATGGATGTTAATAGGGGAATGCACACACTCACATGTTATTTACTATATGGAAACCATAAAGACAGCGTTCTAAAGGAAAAACTTATAATCTTTCCAAAAAACCTCTTTTTATATTATGTTATTCAGCACATTTCTTTTTCAAGTTGTTCTTTTTTCTTTATGTAAATCTTGATCTAAATCATGGAGAAAAAGTTCACAATAAATTATCACAATTAACCAATCATAGGAACAAAAACAGGTTATAATCTTTATTTAAACCTTTAGGGTACATACTTTCTAGTCTATTAATCCAAATAACCTCTCTCTGTTGTAATTTTTTAACCCTATCCTGGCCCCTTCTTTGTATCGGAACATGTTCTAGGATTTGAAACCTTAACTGATTAACATTATGGTTTTTTTCTTTAAAATGTGCAGATACAGGCAAATCTGAGATGGCTTTACGTATAGTGTATTTATGTTGTGTGAGTCTATCTTTCATTTTTTGAGTCGTTTCCCCTACATATATTAATCCACAGGGACATTTTAGAGAATATATGACATGATCTGTTTGACAGGTAAATAAACCATTAATCCTATATTTTTTACCCGTATGGGGGTGGACCACCTCACTGCCTTTAATCACACAACTACAATGTGAACAATTATAACAGGGAAAAGTACCTTTCTTTTTTGAAAATGACTTTCTTGTCTTACTGCTGCCTATGTCAGTTTTAATTAAATAGTCCTTTAAATTTTTAGGTCTTTTATATGATAGCAATGGGAAAGATTGAAATTCCTTTATATCCTGATAATTATTCTTTAAAATATGCCAATGTTTTTTGACTATACCAGATATCTGCTTACTATTAACATTGTATGTACTCACAAATGGAATTCTATCCATTTGTGTGTTTTTCAATGTTTTTTTTAAAAGTTGATTACGAGGGATTTGATTAACTTTTTTTAATTCATCTTCCAATATTTTTGTCGGGTAACCCCTTTGTTTAAATTTTTGTCCCATTTCAATCAACCTTCTATTACATACATCCTCATCGCTCACTATTCGTTTGACACGAATGTATTGTGACTTCGGTAGAGATTTAATTGTGTTTTCTGGATGACAACTTGTATACGATAGAAACTTATTTTTATCCGTTTTTTTAACAAAAAGATCAGTTTTAAACTTATTCTCTTCTATTGATACAGTCACATCCAGAAAATCAATACACTTTCTATCATGCTGCATTGTGAATTCAATATTAGCCGGATTAGAATTGATTTGTTTGAGGAAAACATCAAGGGTATCCTCATTGCCCAACCATATCATAAAGACATCATCTATATAGCGCCACCACACGCATGCATGCTGTTTAAACAATTCATTTGGATAGATGAAATCATCTTCAAATGTACCCATGTATATGCCTGCGTATGGTGGCGCCATATTAGCACCCATAGCGGTGCCTCTCTTTTGCCTGTAGTACATGTCACCAAACAGAAAATAGTTATTGTTCAATACAAATGCCAATAAATCAATTATGAAATTAATTTGTGAATCTGTATATGTTTGTTCCTTAACCAAGTATTGTTTCACTGATTGTACACCCCCTATATGGGGAATACTGGTGTATAGATTTTTAACATCTAAGGTAACTAGAATCGGATTTTGTTGACCATTTAATTTAATCTCATTAAGCCTATTAAGGAATTCAGTAGAATCCTCCAGATACGATGATAATTTGGACACTATTGGTTTGAGTATTTTATCAAGAAAGGTGGCTATATTTGATAAAACTGAATCTACACTTGCCACAATGGGGCGTCCCGGTGGATTAATGAGGGACTTGTGAATTTTAGGAAGTATATATATCAGGGGAGTGATACATTCTTTTTTTAGCAAATATTGACTTAATTTCTGGTCAATAATACCTTTATCAAGGGCATTTTGGACAATAACTTTCAATTCATTTTGTATTGTTCTTAATGGATTATTATCCAACTTTTCATATACCTCTGTATCTCTTAATTGATTGTTTATTTCTTCTATGTATTTTGTTTTATCCATGATTATAATAGCCCCGCCCTTATCCGCTTTTTTGATAATTATATCAGGGTTATTTATGATTTTGTTAAGGGATTGTTTCTCTTCAACTGTTAAATTGTACTTAATTTGTATCCCCTTATGTAACCTGATATTATGTTTAAATCTTTCTATATCCTTACATACCAATGTGATATACGTTTCTATAGGATGGTAATTTGTAGGCGGAATAAAGCTAGACTTAGCAATTAAATCAAAATCTGAAAATTTTAAACAATCGTCATTGACAGTATTTAAATTTACAGCATTAAACGGCATTTTAGAAAAGTGAGCTTTAAGACGCAATTGTCTAAAGAATCTATATAGCTCAATGTCCAAGTCCATATAATCAATGGTATTACTAGGGCAAAAGCCCAAACCCCTATTAAGTAAGTTCAATTCCCCTTCGGTGAACGGTACCTGTGATATGTTAATCACTAGATCATTTACCGTTTCACCCGACGTCCTCTCGGTGGCCGACTTGCGTTGCTTCTGGTATTTTCAGCCGCCCCTCCGCCTCTGTCTTGGCCCGGTACCTGTTGGGAAAAAGAAGAAGGAGAGGGAGACTGGAACTGGAAGATAGTCCCCACTGAGTTGCTTCGTGATGAGTCGCTAGCCTCAGATCATGTATGGCGTTCTCTTCCTCGACGACTCTGGCGTCTGACGTCACCTCTGGGCATTCGCGTCTCGCGGGACTCCCATCTGTACACGTGACCATACAGGTAATCGTCCGCATTATATAACAGGTACTTTTCCCTGTTATAATTGTTCACATTGTAGTTGTGTGATTAAAGGCAGTGAGGTGGTCCACCCCCATACGGGTAAAAAATATAGGATTAATGGTTTATTTACCTGTCAAACAGATCATGTCATATATTCTCTAAAATGTCCCTGTGGATTAATATATGTAGGGGAAACGACTCAAAAAATGAAAGATAGACTCACACAACATAAATACACTATACGTAAAGCCATCTCAGATTTGCCTGTATCTGCACATTTTAAAGAAAAAAACCATAATGTTAACCAGTTAAGGTTTCAAATCCTAGAACATGTTCCGATACAAAGAAGGGGCCAGGATAGGGTTAAAAAATTACAACAGAGAGAGGTTATTTGGATTAATAGACTAGAAAGTATGTACCCTAAAGGTTTAAATAAAGATTATAACCTGTTTTTGTTCCTATGATTGGTTAATTGTGATAATTTATTGTGAACTTTTTCTCCATGATTTAGATCAAGATTTACATAAAGAAAAAAGAACAACTTGAAAAAGAAATGTGCTGAATAACATAATATAAAAAGAGTTTTTTTGGAAAGATTATAAGTTTTTCCTTTAGAATGCTGTCTTTATGGTTTCCATATAGTAAATAACATTTGAGTGTGTGCATTCCCCTATTAACATCCATCAGAGAAATAACATATCTTGAAAGATTAGAATTTAGTTGTTAGTTTGATTACTGTTTTTAATAAAATAAAAGTTTTTCAGATATTAGTAATAGATGGTTATGAAATTCACTAACAAGAAAATATTTCACATAATTCACTGATAAGATAATGGACCGTTAAGGTCATATTTAAAAAAAAAAAAATTCTCTCATATTATCACTAGGTTTTGTATAATAAGGTGTTTAAAGAATTATAAATGTTCAGAATCACAAAGTTTTTTTGTATAAGAAATGCATAGTTATGATTATGACACAAAATCACTGTTTATTCTTTGTCTCTCTTTTGTTGAAAGAAGATGCACTATTACAATTGTAATTATCTACACCTGTAGTTTGTCACATGTACTGCCTATAAAAGGTGGAGTTGGATTATGTACTAATCACTTGGCTTGAGAAAGGGCAGAAGCCCGAAACGTCGCCTGTATTTCACTGCTTGTAATAAAAATGTTATAAATCTTACTTGGTGTGCTGCAGCCATTTCTATTTTGCATATTAATACCTGTCAAGGTGAGACAGAGGCTGCTTGCACCCTTACCTAGAAGTGAATTGGTGCTGGACTTTAACTTGTTTATATATATATATATATATATATATATATACATATATATACAGGACCGTCTTTAACACAGGGCAAAAGGGGCAGCTGCCCTGGGCCCAGTCTTTGTTGAGGGGCCCAAGAGTCCTAAAAAAAAAAAAAATTTTTTTTTTTTTAGTTCATGCCAGACTGCTGATGTCATGTGACATGGAGGACACACACAGTCAGTCCTAATATTGTCACAGTCAAAAGTTCTTTGCTTATATTTATTTGTGAGAAACTGTGCCAGACCATGCCGATGTCATGTGACATTCCAAGCTAGTGCCATGTGCTGTTTTAGATGTGCACTGTGCAGCACTGGATGCTAAGCCCTAACTAGGCATCCAGTCAATCCCACTGCATCAGAAAAGGTCCTGCTGGGGTTACTACTGTCACCAGGTAACTGCTCTGGTGGTGGAGATTGTTTCTGGGTAGGGCTCACTATAGGCGCATGCAGCAGAAAGCTGGAGTGGCAGGCAGGTGAGGATTTGAGCATCTGTGCAGCTGCACACACTGCTCTCTTCAGTCTTGAGGCTGTGTGACTCGTCTGTATCCATGCAGCCTTGGGCAGACAGCATCCAGTCTGCTGGTCCCCTTAGCCCTGCTCTTTCTGCTGTGGCTCTAAGATCAACTAACTGAAGTTTGTTAGGAAAACAGTGTTTTGTAGAAAGGTGTCAGTGAAAAGAATAAGTGAGTGTACACATGCCCGTCCCCCATGCAGCATTGTCTAGTGCAGGATGAGAGGGAACTTGTTCCTAGCAAAGTAGTGACATGTGCTGCTGTGGCTGATGTATAGTGTCATGCTGATACTTCACACATTAAGGTAAGGTTTATTTTTATAGTTTTTATTTCTCTCTGTTTCAGATTTTACAGCTTCCCATAGTAGTTCTACTGTTCCAGTCAGTAAACTTATATCTGTCTGCACCTCTATGCTTCCGCCTCAGTCTTTACCTTGCTTTGCTCCTGTTGGCTGCCCTAAATCTCTTTAACCAGCTAACCTCACACCAGAATCACATTCAAAAGCATATTAAATTAATCCAGAGGGGAGGAATTTATATATTTTTTACTTATTAGTACTGCTTAGGTCCAGTTTCACATATTGCAATTTTTTTTAATGATTAGCCCAGCAGTGATTTAGTTGTTTTTTTGGTATATTGGGGTGGAGAGCAAAATTGCATGGGGGGGGGCAAAAAATGTTTGCCCAGGGTCCAGTCAGTAATAAAGACGGCCCTGTATATATATACACACACACATATATATATATATATACATATATATATACACACACACATATATATATATATATATATATGCACATACATACATACAGTGTAAATGTGTCCATGTATGTGTGTAAAAGCATATATAAATATAAATACATTCAGAAATGGATGGGGAATAATCCCTATAGAAAGGATGATCATGGTTAGGGTATCACCCAATAGGAAAGATTATCATAGTTAGGGGATAAAACAATAGGAAAGATGATCATAGTTAGGGGATAAAACAATAGGAGAGATGACCATGGTTAGAGAATCTCACAAAAGAAAGGATAAAATGGTTAATGATCATAAAATAGGAGGAATGATCATGGGTAGGGGATCACACAACAGAAGCGATACTGATGGTTAGGGAATAATGCAATACAAAGGCTGATCATAGGGGATCACACAATAGGAGAGATGGTCATGGATAGGGGGTCACCTAAAAGGAAGGATAATCATGGTTAGGGAATCACACAATAGGAAAGATTATCTTGGTTAGGGATAACACAACAAGAGGGATGATCTTGGTTAGGGGTTAACACACAACAAGAGGGAGGATCTTGGTTAGGGGATAACACAACAAGAAGGATGATCTTGGCTAGTGATCAAACAATAGGAGGAATATCATGGGTAGGTGATCACACAACCAAAGAGATGATCATGATTAGGGGTTCATGCAATACAAAGGATGATAATGGGAAGAGGATCACACAATAGGGGAGATGATCATGATTAAAGGATCATACAATAGAAGGAATTATCATGGGTAGGGGATCATGCAACAGGAGGGATGATCATGATTAGGGGATTGCACAATAGGAGGGTAATCTTGGTTATGGGATCGCGCAATAGGAAGGATGATCATGGTTAGGGGATCAAACTATAGGAGGGTTGATCATGGTTAGGAAATCACATAATAGTAAGGATGATCGTGGTTAGGGGGTTCCACAATAGAAAGGATGATCGTGGCTAGGAGATCAAACAATAAGAGGGTTGATCATGGTTAGGAGGTCCACACAATAGGTGAGATTATCATGATTAGGGATCACACAATAGGAGAGATGATCGTGATTAGGGATCACACAATAGGAGAAATTATCATGATTAGGGATCACACAATAGGCGTAATTATGATGGGTAGGGGATCACAAACCAGAATGTATGATTATGGTTAGGGGATCAGACAACAGGAGGAATTATCTTTGTTAGGGGATCATGCAACAGGAGGAATGATTATGGTTAGGGGGTCCCACAATAGGTAGGATGAGCATGGTTAGGGGATCACATAATAGGAAGAATGATCTTAGTTAGGGGATCAGACAATAGGAGGGATAATCATGGTAATGGGATCACACGGAGGAATCAGTGATTATGCAGGGAATTAGCAACCCCCTCTGGAGATACCTATGTGGCTTAATGCACATTAAAATTATTGTTTTCTCTGTGCTCTGTTCCTCTTGATCTATTGATCTATTGCCAGTAATAATATCCTATTTCTCACTGTAACCATAACTTAAAGGGATAGTTTCATATAACTGCACATAATAGACTACTATAAAGAAGAATATGCACAGATACTGATCTAAAAAAACAATATAAAACTTTTTAAAAACGTACTTAGAAGCTCCACAATTTAGCACTGTTGATGAGGTAAGGCTTGGACACCCACTGAAAGTGGCTGATAAAGCATGAATAACAGACCACTCCCCTCCCTTGCAAATGAAAAGACCCATTACACAACCAGGAGTCTGTAGAAATCCGTATACATCTAAAACTTTGTGGCTTGGTTAGGAGTCTGAAAATCAGCACAATGTTATTTAAAAATAGCAAAACTATACATTTTACAAAAACACCCCAGATGAGCTAAATAAATGGATAATCTACAAAACATCTATACAAAGAAAAATCTAGTGTACAATGTCCCTTTAAGCATTTGTGTACACTTGAATAACATCATGTGGATCACACATGACTTGACTTCTTCATCAGACATCTGCTCCACCCATGATATACTCTAATGGCTCATTCTAGTCCCATTCAGCTAACCTGCCTTGTTAATTTCTCTCCTCTGAAGCAAAATTAAAATGTCATCATTCAGACAGATCATGCCATTACAAACAACTTTCTATTTTACTTATGTTATCTAATTTTGTTAAAAAGCATACCGAGGTACTGTAAGGAGCAGGACTACCCTGTTGGGAGCTAGATGGTTATTGGTGGCTGCCCTTTAAAGGGACATGAAAACCCAAATATTTCTTTCCATATTCAGATAGAGAATGCAATTATAAACAATATTCCAAATCACTTCTACTATCTAATTTGCTTCATTCTTCAGATATCCTTTGTTGAAGAAATAGCAATGGACATGGGTGAGCCAATCACAAGGCATCTATGTGCAGCCACCAATCAGCTGCTACTGAGTCAATTTTGAAATGTTTTGCAATAAAGGATATCAAGAGAATGAAGCAAATTAGATAATAATAACATTATTTAAAATTGCATTCTCTTTCTAAATCACAAAAGATTAATTTGGGTTTCATGTCCCTTTAAGGGTACCAGTAAGGAATATATTGATTTTACACTATATATTTAGTAGTCAGTAGTTACAATAATAATTTGGTTATTCTATTGCCGATACTGTAAGAACTATATTTGGATATATTTAAAAATAATTGTGGTCAAATAAAAACTATTTTATAACCATAAAAACTATGTACAGTGTGAACATGTGTGTTATGTTGTGCTACTAAATTTTAAAACCAATGTTACAGCAGATCTGTTGATGTTTTATCAACTAATACTATTAAAAATACATTATTATAATAAGCTTTGGAATCACCTCTTTTTAGTAAATATATATATCTCCAACTATGTATAACAAAATGATTGGCCTTAGTGCAGCAGTGCAGCAGTTATATTAATAAACTTTCTACAGCTTCCACATACAATAGGAAATGATATCATACTCAAGTTGCTAAAATCATTTATTTCTATGTTGTGCTTAGCAAATTATATTAAAGTTGTCTTCATACACCTAACAGCTGTTTGGGACTCATTGTTTGTGCAATATGAGTAGGATTGTTCAGCAGTGATATGGGTTCCTAATGGATTGCTTATGGTGTCTCCCTCTAGAAAGGTCTCCTTGTGAGGTTAAGGAAATAATCCCAGATGAACTGGGCATGAACTGTTACAGGATTTACAGAGTCCCTTTTAAACCAGATGGTGTTTCCTGTCTTCACACTAATTATGAACAGATAACACTGGCTACAGGAACTATCTTGTAACTTTCACTAGCAGGAAATAAATACTGAGTGGCTTTTCTTTATCACCTAATGAAACTTGTAGGAAGACATTAATATACTTTATAAATACAGAATACGGCAATAAACAAAACCGCACATGTATAAATTAACTTTAAAGTCATAACTGTATTATACAAAATAGAATATAAAATAGGTAAAAGTAGATTTAAACATAAAATCGAGCAGTAACATCTGGTATTTTGGAATAAACACAGCATGTGATGCTTGCATTAATATCGCTATATTTTCCTCTGGATAAGTTACACATTTTGTACAGACAGTTAACTGCATGGGAATTTAAAACCTATTTTAGGAACTGCTAAGCCACTGGTAAAGAGTGAGGGAAGAACAATATTTTCTAGCTACATTTTGTACAATATATATACATATATGTGTGTGTATATATATATATATATATATATATATATATATATAAAGTTCAGATGATGACACATGGTTATTATCTGCTCACTGCCTTAACTGCGGATGATAACCATGTGCCATCATCTGGGGGGGGGGGAGCATTTCAGAGGTGATCATGGCCCCTTCTCTGCAGTTACAGGCCCATACAAGGTGGCCAATGTTTAAGGGAGCTGAATGGTTGTGAGTATTCAAACCCCTCAAACTTAGCTCCCTTATGCCCTAGAAACCCTCAAGACACAGCATTTGAAAGTCAATGGTGGGTAACTTGGGGTATATAGACTAAAACCCCTCTTTAAATTAAAGCCCCTGTGTAGGTGGTCAATGCAGCAATAGTGATCACCTGATATGAATAAATGTGCCTTTATCTGACTAGAGGCTCATGGGAGCCCCTACGTGCACATCAAAGTTACATAACATATTTATTTATAAGAGGTTAATCCATTCTTTTATCAAGACTTTACAAAAAAGCACAAACAGAGTTTAAAACCTTATTTATTGCAATTTTCATAAATATATCTCATGGGTTATGATTTATACAGAAAATAATGGTATAGTCTGAATCTGCTGGGTCTACTGAAAAAAATAATGTATAACATGTATTAGTTTCTCACTTAAAATGAGTTACAGTAATGGTTAAATGTGTGCAACATCTAGAAACTCTAAAACAGCTCAGCACAGGGGTGGAAATGGCTTAGCGGTTAAAGGGTTTAAAAGCTTTCCTGTTTATTTCTATTATAAACATCCTATTAAAGTCGCAATTTCGGGATCACCTTTTAAAACCCAGTTTTGAGGGTTCCAGGACTGTTAGTTGCAATCAAGTCAATGCGAGTGTTACCTACAATCAAATATTAAAATAAAAACATGCTATTTGTACATGTTGAGGTCCTGAAATTTCGGGTGCTAACACAAATCGAATTATAGCAGAAGACAAGAAGCACTCCAGAAGTCTTTCAAATAATGTCACCTTTAATTAGTGAACGTTTTCGGGCAATAAACTGCCCGTCCTCAAACTTACAAGTAAGTTTGAGGACGGGCAGTTTATTGCCCGAAAATGTTCACTAATTAAAGGTGACATTATTTGAAAGACTTCTGGAGTGCTTCTTGTCTTCTGCTATATATATATGTATATATGTCCCTATACATATGTCAATTTGTGTCCTGTTCACTGTATACAGCCTCTACAATAGGGATGGATGGAGCTTTAATAAATTGATTCCTTGTATGTTAATAAATCTGTCTCTTGAGGTCATTTCATGTTTTGCACAAGATAATAGAGTGTTTGCAAATAGCTGTGAAATAGTTACACAAATGTGCTAAATGCCCTTTCTCGGACTTACTAAGCACCTTGAGGTGTAAAATTTCAAAAGTCATTCTGGCCTCAAAAAGGTGTTGAAAAGTCCCTCGAAAATAAATTGTGAACTTCAAGAACTTTTCGGGCCCCATAGGAAAAATAAGGCTTTAAGCGAGGACAGAAAAAGAGCCGAAATGGCCTCAGCCGATAGATTGTGATGGAGACCATAGTTATTTATAAACAATAATGCAATAACTAAAAAGGCTTTAACTCATTAGAGCATATTGTTTTGACACTTTTATGTCCTTTTAAACAGTTTGATGAATACAATGAGCACTCACATCTGCTGTAATACTGATTGACTGATACTATATTTACCCAGCACAGTGTAAGCCTTGACACAAATACACAAGGCAGACCTTCAGTATAACATTAATCATTCTAGCTGCTCTGGACACACCCTCTTTATTATTGTGTAAGTTGTGGAAAAATATTTAATTAACAGCTTTTCAATGAGTTTACCACAGATAATTATTGCTATTCTTTTACATACTGTATTTTACCAAGCTGACAATTCAGTCATTTGAGGCTTTAATAAGCAAATGGCTATGTGAATTGAAATTAGTATCATTATAACAGAAAGATAATATAGTAGTTATACAGTATCCCACAAAAGTTAGTACACCCCTCACATTTTTGTAAATATTTTATTATATCTTTTCATATGGCAACAGTGAAGAAATGACACTTTGCTACAATGTAAAGTAGTGAGTGTACAGCCTGTATAACAGTGTAAATTTGCTGTCCCCTCAACATAACTCAACACACAGCCATTAATGTCTAAACCGTTGGCAACAAAAGTGAGTACACTCCTAAGTGGAAATGTTCAAATTGGTCCCAAAGTGTCAATATTTTGTGTGGCCACCATTATTTTCCAGCACTGCCTTAACCCTCTTGGGCATAGAGTTCCCCAGAGCTTCACAGGTTGCTACTGGAGTCCTCTTCCACTCCTCCATGACAACATCACGGAGCTGGTGGATTTTAGAGACCTTGCGCTCCCCCACCTTCCATTTGAGGATGCCCCACAGATGCTCAATAGGTCTGGAGACATGCTTGGATAATCCATCACCTTTACCCTCAGCTTCTTTAGCAAGGCAGTGGTCATCTTGGAGGTGTGTTTGGGGTCGTTATCATGTTGGAATACTGCCCTGCGGCCCAGTCTCCAAAGGGAGGGAGGGGATCATGCTCTGCTTCAGTATGTCACAATACATGTTGGCATTCATGTTTCTTTCAAAGAACTGTAGCTCCCCAGTGCCGGCAGCACTCATGCAGGCCCAGACCATGAAACTCCCACCACCATGCTTGACTGTAGGCAAGACACACTTGTCTTTGTACTCCTCACCTGGTTGCTGCCACAAACACTTGACAGCATCTGAACCAAATAAGTTTATCTTGGTCTCATCGGACCACAGGACATGGTTTCAGTAATCCATGTCCTTAGTCTGCTTGTCTTCAGCAAACTGTTTGCAGGCTTTCTTGTGCATCATCTTTAGAAGACGTTTTCTTCTGGGATGACAGCCATGCAGACCAATTTGATGCAGTGTGCAGCGTATGGTCTGAGCACTGACAGGCTGGCCCCCCACCCCTTCAACCTCTGCAGCAAAGCTGGTAGCACTCATACGTCTATTTCCCAAAAACAACCTCTGGATATGATGCGGAGCACATGCACTCAACTTCTTTGTTCGACCATGGCGATACCTGTTCTGAGTGGAACCTGTCTTGTGAAACCGCTGTATGGTCTTGCCCACCATGCTGCAGCTCAGTTTCAGGGTCTTGGCAAACTTCTTATAGCCTAGGCCATCTTTATGTAGGAAAACAATTCTTTTTTTTCAGATCCTCAGAGAGTTATTTGGCATTAGGTGCCATGTTGAACTTCCAGTGACCAGTATGAGAGAGTGTGAGAGCGATAACACCAAATTTAACACACCTGCTCCCTATACACACCTGAGACCTTGTAACACTAACGAGTCACATGAAACCGGGGAGAGAAAATTACTAATTGGGCCCAATTTGGACATTTCCACTTCGAGGTGTACTCACTTTTGTTGCCAACGGTTTAGACATTAATGGCTATGTGTTGCATTATTTTGAGGGGACAGCAAATTTACACTGCCATACAGGCTATACACTTGCTAATTTACATTGTAGCAAAGTGTCATTTCTTCCCTGTTGTCACATGAAAAGATATAATAAAATATTTATAAAAATGTGAGGGGTGTACTCACTTTTGTGGGATATTGTGTGTGTATGTATATATATATATATATATATATATATATATATATGTTATATATATATATATATATATATATATGTTATATGTATAGGAGTGATATAAAAGTTGGACTAAACCAGTATCCTGCTGGGGTCTAGTTAAAAAATATCAGAAGGGACAGAGTCCAGCTGTGTTGGACAATGTTTGAAATAAGAAAATCTAACACATAAGAAAATCAAACACTGGAAGATGAGTATAAAACATGAAATATGTTCATTATATTTACTTTTTTTGTTCTGAAACTTACTGGTGACTTCAAGGTTTCCTCATTTGTTTTGTGGTGTTCAAAATGTTGTCTAATCTTGAGATGTGACTTCATCATTATATAAAGATGTTTTTTATTAAAATAATGTATTTAGATGATCTATTGGAGAGTTATAGTTACAGCTAAAAGTGTTGTAAATTTAACATTTCTTTGAAGAAGAAAACTGAGAAGAGTGTGGCATGCACTATCTATGTTATGGTTTCTTGTAAAAGCCTCTCTGCTTCAGATGCAGATATATTTTATACCAAAGCTGTCACCTAGCAATGTTTAAAGAGATGTGGATGTAACTGTGCTCTATTCATTAAAGGTACACATGACCCCTATTTTTTTCTTTTGTGATTCAGATGTAGCATATTATATTTAACAACTTTCCAATTTACTTCTATTATCAAATTGACAACAGACATATACTGTATGTGCATCCACCAATCAGAAGCTAGTTCTCAGTAGTTTATTGCTGCTCTTAAAGGGACTTTATACGGTAGATTTTTCTTTGCATAAATGTTTTGTAGATGATCCATTTATATAGCCCATACAGTTTTTTTTTTTAAATGTATAGTTTGCTTATTTTTAAATAACATTGTGCTAATTTTCAGACTCCTAACCAAGCCACAAAGTTTTAGAAATAGACTGTTGTCTTCCTACTCCAGCTTGCTCCTGTTTGTGTAAATACAGGTAGCCCTCAGTTTACGCCGGGGTTAGGTTCCAGAAGGAATGGTTGTAAATCGAAACCGGTGTAAATTGAAACCCAGTTTATAATGTAAGTCAACGGGAAGTGAGGGAGATAGGTTCCAGGCCCCTCTCAAAATTGTCATAAGTAACACTATCTTTAAAGCTTTGAAATAAAGACTTTAAATGCTAAACAGCATTATAAACCTAATAAAATAATCACACAACACAGACTTCACTTGCATTTTTCTGCAAAAAGTTCTTTCTATGCATTCCAATCTGGACTGATTTATAGACAGGAAGATCTTGTTCCTTTGAAATCTGCTCGATAGCTCAGGTCTGGTTAAACTGATTAATTTCAGCTTGCTTTGTTTTGCTGCAACACAAGCGGACAGCTCCACCTACTGGCTATTTTAATAAATGCACTGCTTCTCAATGCTTTTCAATAGCAGTCACATGACTGGAAAAAAAGGTTGTTATTCTGAAACGGTGTAAATTGAACCGTTGTAAAACGAGGGCCACCTGTAGTCTTTTCATAGGGAGGGGGTCTGCTCTTCTTGCTTTGCAGCGCCTTTCACTGGGTGTCCCTTTCAAACAGTGCTAAACTTGTGCAAGATAATAGAGTGTTTGCAAATAGCCGTGAAATAGTTACAAAAATGTGCAAAATGCCCTATCACTGACTTACCAAGCGCCTTGAGGTGTTAAATTTCAAAAGTCAATCTGGCCTCAGAAAGGTGCTGAAAAGTCCCTCGAAAATAAATTGTAATCTTCAAGAACTTTTCGGCCCCATAGGATAAAAAGGGCTTTTAGCGAGAACAGAAAAAGAGCCGAAATGGCCTCAGCCGATAGATTGTGATGGAGACCATAGTTATTTATAAACAATAATGCAATAACAAAAAGGCTTTAACTCATTAGAGCATATTGTTTAGAAACTTGATGTCCTTTTAAACAGTTTGATGAATACTTCTAAGTAAGTTTTAAAAAAATGTTATACTGGATTTTTAGATCAGTAGATTATTCTTTATAGTGCTGTCTATTACATGCAGTTATATGAAAATTGGTGTATACTGCCCCTTTAAGCATTCTTAGATATGCTTTTCAAAAAAAGATACCAAGAGGATAAAGCAAATTAGATAACAGATAACAGCAAATTAGATAAGAGGGGAGGCTGCTTTGGCCCTAGCAGTAAAAGGTACCTGAAAGTCAAAATTAAACTTTAATAGTTCTAGTGTTGAGCAATAAACGTATAATATTATTACAAACATTTTTTTTTGCAAACTTTTCTGCTATACAGCAATTGAGATATTTGCAAATTCTTTATTCTATATCAAGTATGGTCTCTTGGAAAGGAACCAAAATTCAACAAAGGGTGCCAAGATAAAGAGTTAAAGGGACACAGAAGCCAAAATGAATTCTTCACTACATAGAGCATGCAAATTTAAGAGACATTTCAATTAACCCCTATTATCTGTATTTACTTACAGCTTTACAATGTCTTGATATCCTTTATTGAAAAGCATACTTAGGTTGGCTCAGGAGCCGCAATGGAATATTGGGAGGCTGGAAGTTGGTGATTGGTGGGTACACACATATGCTTTTTGTCATTGGCTCACCAGATGTGTTCAGCTAGTTTTCAGTAGTTCATTGCTGCTGTGGAACTACAATTAAACACAGTCATTTGCAACAAATAGTGCAATAGTAAAATGTTCTAACACCCTTTTACATTTTTATGTCTCTTTTAAATTGGATATAGAAATACATTGGAAAGTTTTGAAAATTGTTTGCTCTGCCTGAATCATGTGAAGTTTTATATTCACCTCCATGTCCCTTTATGTTAAAATAGTTTTTATTGAAATAACATCCAGAAACACATTACATTATGTATACCGTTAGTTACATTATCATATCATCAGGTATCTGTTCTCATTAGTTACCGTAGTCAACTTTTCTTATCTCTTTCTCCCCTATAGTTATTGCTCAGCATAATACATTTTAGAGTTAACTTTTTCCTAAGAACTAGTATATCTGACCTGTTACATTTTCATTGAAGACAATGGTCAAAGATGTCATTTTTCTATATTTATATAATAAATTTTTTTTAAAAACCAATTAAACAAACAGAACATTTGGTCACAAGTAACTGAATCCTCATTGTTTCAGTATCATCTTTCCCTGTCGCTTCCCATTCTCCCCTACTCCCTTCTGTGTAATGAAGTAATGTTGATTGCACTATCCTCCCCTATAATGGAGTTATGTTGTGTGCATTATCCAGTAAAACCAGACCTTTTGGAATACATCCACCGTTCCTAATATCCCTGCCGCTGTTTCATGCAAAGAGTAAGTTGTCTTAAGTCTGTCCAATATCTCCTGCCATGTCGGCACTCCCACCTTCCAATATTTAGCGATGCCCACCCTTGTGACCGTACAGAGGATCCTAATGAAAGTGTTGATATGTTTATTAAAGTTCGGGAATGAAGCATTAAGTAGCCCCTGAGACATTGTGAGCACTATTTGTTCTTCTAGGAGTGTGCTAATATATGTCGATAGTTTAGACCATATATGGGCCACTCTTGGACACTCCCACCACATATGTATGTAAGTACCAACTGAGTTGTACCAACTGAGTTGCATCCCCTATAGCAGTTACTATTTCGGCCTCCCATATAATGTGATGTAGCAATTGGGGTTAAATACCACCTGAATATGGTTTTGAAGCTATTTTCTCTTAGATCAGCACTAAGCAGTCCCCTACAAGAAGAGTAGAGCAAATCTTGCCATTCTTGTACTTCTAGTGAGATATTTATATCTGCTTCCCATCTAAGCATAACCGGCGACTTGGAATCGCCCTTTGAATTCTGTAACATCAAATAAAGTTGTGAGATGGATTTTTTGGATCTAGTATTGGTGCTGGCCAATCTCTCCAAGGTCGTGCTAAGTTGTTTGTGCATGTGCGGTATAAATTTGTTTAGGGCGGATGTAATCTGCAAATATATGTACCAGTGAAGGGAGGTAGGTGCTAATTTATCTCGTATCTGGACAAATGTTAGTGCTTTATTATGTGTTAGTAGGTCCCCCACCCGGTAAAGGCCTTTATTTTCCCATTTATCGAGTTGTTTCCGATATTCCCTAGGGATAAGATATTTAAGTGGCATTTTGGGGGAACACTCTGGCATTAATTCCCCAGTGGATGACAGCTTTTTCCAGTGATCCACTGAAAATAAGGTAATCGGGGAACACTTCTTAAGTTGTTGCTGGTGCAACATTCTATCCCAAATAAGATCACCTGGTTAATTTAGATCTCCAATCCCAGCCTCCAATTTCATCCAGAGTAAGTTCTCTACTGAAGAGCCCAAGAGCGCATTTTGGGCCAATCTGGATGCATCGTAGTAATTCAATAAGTTAGGGACTCCAACCCCCCCAAGTTGTCTATGTGTGGTCAGCGTCTGATAGGAGAGTCTAGATTGTTTCTTCCCATTTATAAAATGAATAATTTTATACATTTTTTTTGCAGGGCTTTTAGATCTTTTTTGGGGACTGGGATTGGCAAAGTGCGGAACAAGTACAAAATTCTCGGCAGAAAGTTCATCTTTATGGCAGATATTCTTCCATACCAAGAAAAGTTATGAAGCGTCCACTTAGCAATGTCCCTGCGCAATTCCTTATATAAGGGAAGATAATTAATTTTGTATAATTCTGTGTAATGAACTGGTATTTTAGTGCCCAAGTATTTGATGTGCGATTTGACCCAAGAAAGTGTGAAATTCAGTTCTATCAACTTTTTGGTATGGGAAGGCAAAGTTATTGCCATAGCTTCGCTTTTGTCCATATTAATTTTGTATCCTGACACCTCAGAAAACCTTGATAGTATATCATAGAGGCCTGTAAGAGATATCAGGGGTTTAGTTAGAGTCAGAAGGACATCATCAGCAAAAAGAGTGATCTTATAGTCAGTGTTATGAATTTTGAGTCCAGTTATGTCAGGTGCTTGCCGAATGCTGGCCGCCAAAGGCTCCATGCATAGGGCAAATAGTAGCGGGGAGAGCGGACATCCCTGTCTTGTTCCATTTTTTATATGTATAGGTTTGGATTGGTGTCCCATGGCTCTCACTGTGGCAGTAGGGTTAGAGTATATATTTCTCAGTGCTTCTACAAAAGGGCCTCTGAATCCCATCCTCTCCAGGACCGCAAACATATATGTCCAATCTACTCTATCAAACGCCTTCTCTGCATCCAGTGATAGGACCAGAGAAGGCGTTTTCGTCTGGGCAAGCTGGGATATTGTTGTTATCACTCGCCTAATATTGTCAGATGCCTCTCTGCCCGCCATGAACCCAACCTGATCCGGGTGCACTATACTCGGTAGTATATTCTTTAGTCTATTGGCCAAGATTTTAGCAAAAATCTTTAAGTCCTGGTTAATAAGTGATATAGGTCTATAGCTGGCACACTGTTTTATGTTTTTACCTGGCTTGGGAATCACGATTATCCTGGCTCTAAGTAGGTCCTGTGGGATTTCATAGCCCTGCATAATATAGTTTGAGAACTTAACTAAATGTGATACTAAAGAAGATTTAAATAATTTATAGTACTCCCCTGGTAGACCGTCTGGGCCTGGTGCCTTCCCCTGTTTCAAGTCCTTAATGGCTTGTTGTACCTCATTCACAGTGATCTCCTGATTTAAAGTGTCTCTGTCTACCTCCGATATGGAGGGTAATTGGGCCTCATCTAATAATTTTGTTAGTCGGGTTTCCGTGTGTGTGGATTGAACAACATGAGTTCCCTCATACAATTTACTATAGTATTGGGCAAAGCAATCCACAATATCCTGTGGGTGTGTGGTTGTAGTACCATCCTGCTGTTGAATCTGCGCTATGGTGGCTAGTTTTATTTTCTCGCGGATTTTGTTAGCCATGTATCTATCCTGGAGGAAATTCACATTAGCCCGGAGGGATTTATATTGTGTTAACACAGTCCTATGTTTAATATCTGTATTGAAACCCCTGACATTGTGCGAAATTAAATTAATAGACCAGGATTCCATCTATCACACCCAGTATACATTTAACAGTACGATTAACAGCATCCATGAGGGTATATATTTAGAAACAGGGTACATAATACATTTACAGAGTTGGGTATAAACATGTTACCTGATAACGCTTGTTATTTTGCCTCATAAATCTCTTCCTCCATCTTCTTGACACATCTACAAGGTCTGAGTAGACATAATAGATCTGTGACCAATCAAACATAATGTTTGGGGCAAATAAACCGCCCCATATTAGCCTAAAAACAGTAACTAAAAAACAAAAACATGCAACAATAAAACTTAGAAACAGTAGTGTGTAAGTCATGTAAGACATCTATAATTACTTGGTGACTACACATCAGGGTGAGTGTGTACCATCAAGCCATAAACAGTGTAAGAACAAATCTTTTATAAAAGTGTTCAGATTAGCTTCACGTTAAACTCCACTGAAAGGGAGTCTTATAGGGTGACCTGGATAGTTCCAAGCAGGTCCATGTCCATATTAATTTTTATCAATAATGTAGAGAAGAGAAGGTCCTGGTCTCCTCCCCGGCTAAGTTTCCTATCTTCCAGAGTTGTTCGGGATGGATATGGTGTCTATATTCCACAATGTTCTCGGCTCTAGCTTGTCTTTAGCAGTAGAACTCTGTCTGAAAAAGAGTCCTTGAGTCCTGAGATGTCACTTTACAAGCCGTTACATGGTAATAGGCCTTTGTAGGCCTCTGTAGAACATGTCCACCATAGAAGAAGTTCAAGTTTTTTGTCTTTTCTTTGTCACTTTGGTCCATCGTTCCACAGGGGGGGTAGCTGGTTGAGTTGAATGAAGTAGTTTCTTGTTTTCTTGAGGTATAGGCGGTAATTCTGGGCATTCTATTTTCAGGAATTTACACAATTCTGGTATCTCTGCTACGTCTTTAAGTGATAAAGACTTTCCTTCATATTGAATGTTGAGGGAAAATGGAAATCCCCATCTATAGGGGATCTGATTCTTTCTTAAGAGTTGTGTGATAGGGCGCAGGGTGCTGCGTCTTTGAAGTGTCTTTAGGCACAAATCTTGGAAGAACTGGATCACTGATCCTTTAAATTTGAAAGTAGGGTTCTTTCGGGCTGCCGATAGTATTTCCTCTTTTTCCCGGTAGCGAAGCATCTTTATTATGACATCTCTCGGTAGGTCTCCTTTTTTGGGTTTTGCCCGTAGGGCTCTGTGAGCTCTCTCTGTTTCAAATTTGCCTTCTTCCCGATTGTCTGTAATAGCTTGAAATAGTTGCAGTAGAAATTCAGGTAGTTCCTGTGGCGTTACAGATTCGGGAACTCCTTTTAATCGTAAATTACATCGGCGACTCCTGTTCTCTAAATCCTCTAATTTTTCATGAATTTCCTCTATATCTTGTTGTTGGGAGGCCATGTGTTGGGAAAGCATGGTTATGTCTTCAGTCATAGTATCTTCCTTCTCCTCTAGAGATTCAACCCTGGCTCCCAGGTCTGAAATGTCCTGTTTGATCTCTGCCAGACTGCTCGTGACTGTAGTCTGTAAGGCATCCATTTTCGCCCACATCTTGTCAAAAATCATGTTAAGGTCTTGTTTGGAAACTAGATTTTCAAAATCTGCCTTCGTGGCAGGGATGAGACCTGTGTTAACACCCTGGGTGTCTGTGTCTGATTCCATTTCCTCCTCCGGTGTTGGGACTTCCACTCCCTGTCCTTTATCCCCTTTGGAGGACTTGAAAAATGGGTGCTGTGTAGACAATTTTGTTGCAGACCCTGTTTTGTTTTGTTTTCTGTCAGACATAGTCAGATTGTGTAGTGGTGGACCCTAACAGCGTGTAGTAGCTATAATTATATTCCTTTTAATAGTAAAGTATATGTACTCCACTGCCAAAACCTGCCCCACCATTCAGTATAACTGCAGCATCCTGTCTTCCCTATTCCCCAGCAGAATAATCACTTGCATTGTCTAGTTCCATATAGCAGAATACCAGATCTCAGTGTGTATGCCCAGAACCGTTGTAATAAAAGATAAATCTGATATCCCTACTGCTGTAGCAAATCTATCACCACCTGTATATTCACATTTCACAACCTTTATAGCTGTAGCCCCTTCACTATATTAAATACATGTTGAGTAATTGCCTAGCTTTTAGCTTCTGTGAATAGCATATATTTCTGGTTGTTTTTATTTGCAGCAGGGTACTGGTAGCAGTAGCGTAGTATCTCTACATTCTTTTATATTTTATTTAGTGCGGCTCATTAAGCCCCTGCAATCCCCTTAACCTGCCTCCAGAGCTGTATTGGGTTCTTTTTTCCCCCCACGATCCTCTATCTCCTCCACCTTCACCCAACAAACACCTCCTTCTTATAGTGGTGTTACAAATATCCTCTGCTCTACAGCGGGGCTATGTCAAGATGGCGGATCTGTGCGCTACTCAGCCCCTCCTTCTTTCTCTGAGACTCCCCGGTGCATATTAATTGGTGAGTACTAGCATGCTTACCGGGGCCAGAGTCACTTGTGGGATCGGATCGTGAGAGCTACCCCTCCACTTCCCCAGCGTCTTAGATCGTATCGCCTCTGCTGCCTCTGGCAAGTAACTTTGGGAGTGACAGGTTTGCCGTGCTTCAGGTTGCAAAGAAGCCCGCTCTCACTTTATCGGCTTCTATGTGTAGTTAGCTCTTCTTGCTTCAACCTCATTTGGTTGCTTGAGGGTCAGGGAGGTTTTCTGAGTCCAATCTGTGTAATTATCCTTTGTTCTTGACATATAATTTACATTTTCTGTGCTTGATGTCCACGGAGCTCAGTGACTAAGCTGCCATCACTGAGATTCCACAAGCTCCGCCCCCTCCTACATGTCCCTTTAAAGGGACATTAAACACATTTTTTTTTTTATGATTCAGATAGAGCAGGGCTTCTTAAACTTTTTCCACTTGTGACCCCTTTTCACACAATAATTTTTTATGTGACCCCGGGTATATAACATTTGTATACAAATCAAACATTTACTGATAATAAATCATACTCATACTGGCCACTTCATGCTCATACTCCCCCCTTCCATGCTCACTCCCCTGCCCCTTCCATACTCCCCCTTCATATTTATACCCCCTTCCATACTCCCCCTTCATATTTATACCCCCTTCATACTCCCCCTTCACACTCATACTCCCCCCTTCAATGCTCATACTCCCCCCTTTCATGCACATATTCCCCCTTCCATGCTCACTGCCCCTTCCATGCTCACTGCCCTTTCCATGCTCACTCTCTTGCACCTTCCATACTCCCCCTTTATATTCATCCCCCCTTCCATACTCATACTCCTCCATCATACTCATAGTTCCCCTTTTCATGCTCATACTGCCCCCTTCCATGCTCACACCCCTGCACCTTCCATACTCCCCCTTCATATTTATACCCCCTTCCATACTCATACTACCCCTTCATACTCATACTCCCCCTTCCATGCTCACTCCCCCTTCCATGCTCACACCCATGCACCTTCCATACTCCCCCTTCATATTCATACCCCTTCCATACTCATTCTACCCCTTCATACTCATACTCCCCCTTCCATGCTTACTGCCCTGGCAGCGGACCAGTTTTGGAGCAGCGGTCTTAAGACCGCTGCTTCATAACTGCTGTTTCTGGCGAGCCTGAAGGCTTGCACGGAAACAGGGGCATCAAGCTCCATTCGGAGCTTGATAATTCGGCCCCTTTGTCTTCACAGGATCTCTTGAAACCAAAGATTGGGAAACAAAAACTGTAGAAGGCTTGATGAAGTAGATCTGATAACACCTAAAAACAGTTTTGCTTACCCAGGGACCAGGTTAATATGTGAACCATGGCTCCCTCTTCTCTCCTGAGCAGCACAGTGCACTGGGAGGAAGAGACATATGATCACTTCCTCCCAGCGCTGCCACGGAGGAGGGAAGAGGGAGGAGGGAAGAGTGCTGGGAGGAAGCAGGCAGCCGGCCAGCTTTTAGAGTCTATGCCCTGTGCAATCCACAATTTAAGAAGGGCTGGGAGAATACCATTTTAAACAACTTTCCAATTTATTTATTTATAAAATATTTTACCAGGAAGGATACATTGAGATTTCTCTCGTTTTCAAGTATGTCCTGGGTCCAGAAAACATTGCATTGTTACAATAGGGTACAATAAAATACAGAAACAATATTAATACATAGTATATGTAAAATTTTACAGAGAACAGGTAGGAAATATATAATCAACCATGACAGGCACATTCTGTTTTGAGATATGTAGAGAGGGATCTCTAAAAGGATTTTAGGCTTGGGGAAGGTTTGAAAGTGTGCAAGAGGTCGTTCCATAATTGTGGTGCTCTGTAAGAAAAGGAGGATCAAGCTGCTTTCTTTTTGTATGGAGGCAGACTAAATAATGTGATGGTACTGGATAGGAGCTTATGGGAGGGGGGAACAGCTGGGGAGAGCATTCTGCTCAGGTAGGGTGGGAGCTTCCCAGAAAAGAAAGCTCTTAAACACAAGGCTGGAAAGATGAAGGGTGCGTCTGGATTCCAGCAACAGCCAGTTTAGTTCTTTTAGCATGTCACAATGGTGGGTCCTGTAGTTACATTGTAGCACAAAGTGGCAAAACGAGTTATACAATATATTAAGTTTATTAAGGTGAGTTTGTGGTGCAGGTGCGTATACTACATCCCCATAATCCATGATCGGCATCAGCATTTGCTGTACAATCTTTTCCTTTACTGTAGGGCTAAGACAGGAATTGTTTCTGTACAGGTCACCTAGTTTTTGATAGAGTTTGCAAGTTTTTCTATGTGAAGGTCAAAAGATAGATTGGGGTCTAACAACATACCCAAGTATTTGAAAGAGTGGACTGCGGTCAGTGTGCAATTTGATTTTGTTTTGATGCGTAGATGGGAATTTTTTAGTTTGTGTAATTTAGGTACCATTCCAAAGATCATTGTGACAATTTTGTCAGTGTTTAGGAAGAGTTTGTTTTCTGAGATCTACTTTTCTACCTCTGTGAACTGGTCTTGGAGCACTGCCTCAAGCTGTGGCAGATCGGATTTGCTTTCATAGATTACCGTGTCGTCTGCGTACATGTGTACAGTTGAGGATTTGCAGACATTTGACAGATCATTTATAAATAATGTGAATAGTAGAGGTCCAAGAATGGAACCTTGGGGAACACCACACGTGACTGGGAGAGGGAGGGAGTCGCTGTCAGAAATGGAGACATACTGTGATCGATCCGATACATATGATCGAAACCAGTTTAGCGGACGATCACTAATACCTGAGTTTTTTAGTTTGAGCAGTGTATGTAGTGGTCTACTGTGTCAAAGGCCTTTGCAAAATCAAGGAAAATAGCTCCAGTTAGGTCTCCTTGTTCCATGCCAGTTTGGATGTCGTTGCAAACTTTTAGGAGGGCAGTAGTATTGGAGTGGTTCGGGCGAAAACCTGATTGATCAGGGGTCAGATAGATTGTTGCTAATACTCACATAATTGCTTATGGACGCACTTTTCTAAGATTTTTGACAATACTGGGAGCAATGATATTGGGCGATAATTAGAAACCAAGGTCATCTCACCACTTTTATCGATAGGCACTACTCTTGCAGTCTTCCAAAGTTTGGGTATGTATCCAGACACCAAGGATTCGTTAATTAGGGTTGTGACAGGTTTAGCAATTGCTGGCACACTGAGCTTCAACAGCATTGCTTGGATTTGATCAGGTCCAGACTAGTTTTTCATTTTTAGATTATTAAAGTGTTTCTTAACGACACTGATGGGTACAGGTCTAAAATGTAACTTCTCTATATTGGGCCTTTGCAGTTTTAGAGGGGCCTGATATAATTTTGTAGTTTCAGGATGCGTGTCATTTATTAGTTTGTCAATCAGGGTGGTGGAGCATCCGACAAAATAATTGTTATAGGCATTTGCTACTTCTAAGGGAAGTTGCAGGGTTTGGTTGTCCATTTTTACAGTGGAGGGTTGGGAGTGGATTGGTGGAGTGTGTAAGTTATTTATGATTTTCCAAAACTTTCTAGGTTTTGATATGTTATTGTTCAGATTTTCACAGAAATATTGGGCCTTGGACAATTTTGTTTGTTTAGTGCATATTTTTTCGCCATTGTCTATTTACACAGTGATCGTTTATAAAGCTGGTATGCTTGAACTTTGACCAGAATGAATCCCGAAACAGGTACATTTGAATGAGGTCAGCTTTTACTCTCACCTTAAGCAGCGGGGCGTGTAAATTCCAAACTTGTAGGAGTACAGACTGAAGGAATTCAACTGCAGAATCTAGATCTGGGATTAGATATAATCTGTGCCAGGGGAGGTTCTTGATGTCATTTAGAAATGATTGAAGATTAAATTTTTTGAAGGACCTGGTGATTTTAACCTTGGGAGAGGATTTAGTTGCCTTTATTTTGCACACGCAGTACACTAAGCAGTGGTCACTGAAACTGTTAGGGAGAACACCTGCCTCCTGGATTCGGTCGGGAGAAGTGGAGAGAATCCATTCAAGCAGGGTGTGATTATGGCTTTTGATGTTTATGCGAGTTGGGGAGGAGATTAATTGCGTTAGATGCAAAGATTTAAACAGTGAGCGACAACTATTATTTTTTGGATTCAGCCAATCAATATTAAAATCTCCAAAAGCCAAAATTTCACTTTTTGGGTTTTGAGATAAGGTTTTACTAAGGAGATGTGCTATGTCAGAAATGGAATGCACAGGGGAGCTAGTTTGGCGGTATATTCCTGCAACAATGATTGATTTACTGCACGGTATCTCAATTGTGCCAGTAAGGAAATCAAAGGTGGCAGGAGAGCTAGATTCTCTAAATTCTCTAGATTTTCTATTATCTAATTTGTTTTCTTTTCTTTTTATCCTTTGTTTAAAAGTAGTTAGGCTCAGGAGTAGGGATGGGCGAATGTGCTAAAAGGGAAATGTGTTTCGTAGAACGAACATTTGTTTTGGACAATCGGATGTTAATAAGAATAAAAATCCATTGAAATTTTGTAATCGAATATTACTTTCGTTTTCAAATGTTACTTTTGTTTTCAAATGTTCATAATGAAATCAAATATCCACATTCGAAATTTTTAATGTAACATTCGATTTAATAAATACTATTCAGAAGTTAAAAAGTTCATGTGGAAGGGAATTTAGTAAATTGACACATAATAGATAAAAAATATATCAATTCTTATGTTTCTATTTTGAATATTGCATAATTTGAATATTACATTTAAAGAGAGCATTAGAAATACTATTACATAAAATGAATGTTAGAATGTTGAGCAAACATTCAAAATTCGAAACTAATGAACAAATGTGTTAAAGTGCCAGTAAACCTTGCTTTTTTTCATAAAATATATTTAGATATTTACATTCAAAATTTATTTCTTAAATATAAAATGTATTATAATACAAAATAAAACTTTTTTTCTTTATTATTTCATTATTTTTTATTTAAAAATTCAATGTTAATCACTTAGTATAACCCGCCTCCTTACCTTTTTAAAAAAAAATAAGTCCAGACTTCTATAAGCAAATGTATTTTAAAAAAGGGGCAATAAAACATAAAAAAAATATATTTTTTTATAATAAGAGAATTATTAATAAAATAGCATGTGAAATAAGATGCACATACATAAAAATTACCTTTTTTTTTGGCTGATGCTATTGAGCTCCGTTTATGTGCGCTACTGTTCTGAAACTATTTTCTCAATAGTTACTGGACTAGTGCGCATGCGCAAGGGATCCGGCTGTTTGTTTAGAGAAAAATGGCGTGCATCCAAAATAATCCAATGGCGCGACCGATTAATAGAGATAAGTGGATGAGGTAGGGACAGGGAGAAGCAGATTCAGTGAGGGGTTAGGGTTAGGGTTAGTCATAAGAATAGTCACTAACGGCTAGATTAAGAGTTTTGTCGGTAACGACCCGCGTAGCTAACGCTGGCTTTTTTCTGGCCGCACCTTTTAAATAACTCTGGTATTGAGAGTCCACAGAATGGCTGCGTTAGGCTCCAAAAAAGGAGCGTAGAGCATATTTAACGCCACTGCAACTCTCGATACCAGAGTTGCTTACGGAAGCGGCCAGCTTCAAAAACGTGCTCGTGCACGATTCCCCCATAGAAAACAATGGGGCTGTTTGAGCTGAAAAAAAACCTAACACCTGCAAAAAAGCCGCGTTCAGCTCCTAACGCAGCCCCATTGTTTGCTATGGGGAAACACTTCCTACGTCTGCACCTAACACTCTAACATGTACCCCGAGTCTAAACACCCCTAACCTTACACTTATTAACCCCTAATCTGCCGCCCCCGCTTTCGCTGACCCCTGCATATTATTATTAACCCCTAATCTGCCGCTCCGTAAACCGCCGCTACTTACATTATCCCTATGTACCCCTAATCTGCTGCCCTAACATCGCCGACCCCTATATTATATTTATTAACCCTTAATCTGCCCCCCACAACGTCGCCTCCACCTGCCTACACTTATTAACCCCTAATCTGCCGAGCGGACCGCAACGCTATTATAATAAAGTTATTAACCCCTAATCCGCCTCACTAACCCTATAATAAATAGTATTAACCCCTAATCTGCCCTTCCTAACATCGCCGACACCTAACTTCAAACATTAACCCCTAATCTGCTGACTGGAGCTCACCGCTATTCTAATAAATGTATTAACCCCTAAAGCTAAGTCTAACCCTAACACTAACACCCCCCTAAGTTAAATATAATTTAAATCTAACGAAATTAATTAACTCTTATTAAATAAATTATTCCTATTTAAAGCTAAATACTTACCTGTAAAATAAATCCTAATATAGCTACAATATAAATTATAATTATATTATAGCTATTTTAGGATTTATATTTATTTTACAGGTAATTTTGTATTTATTTTAACCAGGTACAATAGCTATTAAATAGTTAAGAACTATTTAATAGCTAAAATAGTTAAAATAATTACAAATTTACCTGTAAAATAAATCCTAACCTAAGTTACAATTAAACCTAACACTACACTATCAATAAATAAATTAAATAAAATACCTACAATTACCTACAATTAAACCTAACACTACACTATCAATAAAGGAATTAAATACAATATCTACAAATAAATACAATTAAATAAACTAACTAAAGTAGAAAAAATAAAAAAGAACTAAGTTACAAAAAATAAAAAAATATTTACAAACATTAGAAAAATTTTACAACATTTTTAAACTAATTACACCTACTCTAAGCCCCCTAATAAAATAATAAAGCCCCCCAAAATAAAAAAATGCCCTACCCTATTCTAAATTACAAAAGTTCAAAGCTCTTTTACCTTACCAGCCCTGAACAGGGCCCTTTGCGGGGCATGCCCCAAGAAATTCAGCTCTTTTGCCTGTAAAAAAAAACATACAATACCCCCCCCAACATTACAACCCACCACCCACATACCCCTAATCTAACCCAAACCCCCCTTAAATAAACCTAACGCTAAGCCCCTGAAGATCTTCCTACCTTGTCTTCACCTCACCGGGTATCACACCGATCCGTCCTGGCTCCGATATCTTCATCCAACCCAAGAGAGGGCTAGACATCCATCATCCGACAGCTGAAGAAGTCCAGAAGAGGGTCCAAAGTCTTCATCCTATCCGGGAAGAAGAGTAGATCCGGACCGGCAACCATCTTCTTCCAAGCGGCATCTTCTATCTTCATCCGATGAGGGCCGGCTCCATCTTGAAGACCTCCATCGCGGATCCATCCTTCTTCTCCGCCGACTTCCCGACGAATGACGGTTCCTTTAAGGGACGTCATCCAAGATGGCGTCCCTCGAATTCCGATTGGCTGATAGGATTCTATCAGCCAATCAGAATTAAGGTAGGAAAATTCTGATTGGCTGATGGATGAGGGCCGGCTCCATCTTGAAGACCTCCATCGCGGATCCATCCTTCTTCTCCGCCGACTTCCCGACGAATGACGGTTCCTTTAAGGGACGTCATCCAAGATGGCGTCCCTCGAATTCCGATTGGCTGATAGGATTCTATCAGCCAATCAGAATTAAGGTAGGAAAATTCTGATTGGCTGATGGAATCAGCCAATCAGAATCAAGTTCAATCCGATTGGCTGATCCGATCAGCCAATCAGATTGAGCTTGCATTCTATTGGCTGTTCCGATCAGCCAATAGAATGCGAGCTCAATCTGATTGGCTGATTGAATCAGCCAATCGGATTGAACTTGATTCTGATTGGCTGATTCCATCAGCCAATCAGGATTTTCCTACCTTAATTCCGATTGGCTGATAGAATCCTATCAGCCAATCGGAATTCGAGGGACGCCATCTTGGATGACGTCCCTTAAAGGAACCGTCATTCGTCGGGAAGTCGTCGGGGGAGAAGAAGGATGGATCCGCGATGGAGGTCTTCAAGATGGAGCCGGTCCTCATCGGATGAAGATAGAAGATGCCGCTTGGAAGAAGATGGTTGCCGGTCCGGATCTACTCTTCTTCCCGGATAGGATGAAGACTTTGGAGCCTCTTCTGGTTTTCTTCAGCTGTCGGATGATGGATGTCTAGCCCCCTCTTGGGTTGGATGAAGATATCGGAGCCAGGACGGATCGGTGTGATACCCGGTGAGGTGAAGACAAGGTAGGAAGATCTTCAGGGGCTTAGTGTTAGGTTTATTTAAGGGGGGTTTGGGTTAGATTAGGGGTATGTGGGTGGTGGGTTGTAATGTTGGGGGGGGTATTGTATGTTTTTTTTTACAGGCAAAAGAGCTGAAATTCTTGGGGCATGCCCCGCAAAGGGCCCTGTTCAGGGCTGGTAAGGTAAAAGAGCTTTGAACTTTTGTAATTTAGAATAGGGTAGGGCATTTTATCATTTTGGGGGTCTTTGTTATTTTATTAGGGGGCTTAGAGTAGGTGTAATTAGTTTAAAATTGTTGTAATATTTTTCTAATGTTTGTAAATATTTTTTTATTTTTTGTAACTTAGTTCTTTTTTATTTTTTGTACTTTAGTTAGTTTATTTAATTGTATTTATTTGTAGGAATTGTATTTAATTAATTTATTGATAGTGTAGTGTTAGGTTTAATTGTAGATAATTATAGGTATTTTATTTAATTTATTTATTGATAGTGTAGTGTTAGGTTTAATTGTAACTTAGGTTAGGATTTATTTTACAGGTAATTTTGTAATTATTTTAACTATTTTAGCTATTAAATAGTTCTTAACTATTTAATAGCTATTGTACCTGGTTAAAATAAATACAAAGTTACCTGTAAAATAAATATAAATCCTAAAATTGCTATAATATAATTATAATTTATATTGTAGCTATATTAGGGTTTATTTTACAGGTAAGTATTTAGCTTTAAATAGGAATAATTTATTTAATAAGAGTTAATTTATTTCGTTAGATTTAAATTATATTTAACTTAGGGGGTGTTAGAGTTAGGGTTAGACTTAGCTTTAGGGGTTAATATATTTATTAGAATAGCGGTGAGCTCCAGTCGGCAGATTAGGGGTTAATAATTGAAGTTAGGTGTCGGCGATGTTAGGGAGGGCAGATTAGGGGTTAATACTATTTATTATAGGGTTTTTGAGGCGGGAGTGAGGCGGATTAGGGGTTAATAACTTTATTATAGTAGCGGTGCGGTCCGCTCGGCAGATTAGGGGTTAATAAGTGTAGGCAGGTGGAGGCGACGTTGAGGGGGGCAGATTAGAGGTTAATAAATATAATATAGGGGTCGGCGGTGTTAGGGGCAGCAGATTAGGGGTACATAGCTATAATGTAGGTGGCGGCTCTTTGCGGTCGGCAGATTAGGGGTTAATTATTGTAGGTAGCTGGCAGCGACGTTGTGGGGGGCAGGTTAGGGGTTAATAAATATAATATAGGGGTCGGCGGTGTTAGGGGCAGCAGATTAGGGGTACATAAGTATAACGTAGGTGGCAGTCGGCAGATTAGGGGTTAAAAAAAATTAATCGAGTGGCGGCGATGTGGGAGGACCTCGCTTTAGGGGTACATAGGTAGTTTATGGGTGTTAGTGTACTTTAGAGAACGGTAGTTAAGAGCTTTATAAACCGGCGTTAGCCCAGAAAGCTCTTAACTACTGACTTTTTTCTGCGGCTGGAGTTTTGTCTTTAGAATTCTAACGCTCACTTCAGACACGACTCTAAATACCAGAGTTAGAAAGATCCCATTGAAAAGATAGGATACGCAATTGACGTAAGGGGATCTGCGGTATGGAAAAGTCGCGGCTGAAAAGTGAGCGTTAGACCCTTTCCTGACTGACTCCAAATACCGGCGGTAGCCTAAAACCAGCGTTAGGAGCCTCTAACGCTGGTTTTCACGGCTACCGCCAAACTCCAAATCTAGGCCTAAGAAAATTTCAAAGAGAGAATATTAATACATTGTAAAATTAAAAAGTGTTTAAAATATTGAAATCTATAAATGTTAAAGATAACTATAATAGATGTTTTTATGTTGACTGTCCCTTTAAAATTTGTTTAAATTTTCGAATGTTGAAAAACATTTGCCCATCCATACTCAGAAACTTCTGATTGGTGGTTGCACATATAAGCCTCTTGTCATTGACTTTCAGCCAGCATTACTGCTCTTTCAACAAAGGATACTGGAAAGCTATTTAAAATTGTGCAACCTATTTGAATCATGAAAGAAAATGTTTAGGTTTCATGTCCCTTTAAATATGTATAACCCACCTGTGATGTATATACTGAGAACAGTTTTATGTGCAGTACATCAGGTATGCCCTTTGGGCAGGTCAAGAGGGGCACTATCAATGTACATCCTGTATTTAGGTCTTGAAGGAGTGTTTATGGTATCAGGAGGTGTAAAATATAGTTATTCTTTATATAGGACAAACTGACAGGAGTATGCCATACAGGGGACAGGGCATACATACATAAGGGCTGGGTTAAGGGGTCCCAAAAATGTTCTTGCCCAGGGCCCTGCAAATGCTAAGGTTGGCCCTGTACTGCATATATACACTGTGCAAATATTGTCACTTTATTTTCATTATTATATACTGAACCATGTTTACAACTTAAATCACAAACAACTTGCTTGAAAGCTTGTGTGATTCTTGTGTGCAGTGTATGCCTTTAAAACTCAGGCTTTTGCTAAAGGAAGATGACTGTATTATTAGACCTAACATGATCTGGCCTCACTATGAACCTTATTGTGATGAAAAAGATCCATAAATAAATGAGTTAATAAATAACATCTATGTTGTATTAATGCTTCACAATCCACATAGTGCAAACTTAGAATTAAAAGATTACTTTAAATTGCAGCCAATTGTTTCCACATTCATTTTGCGTTCTCTTCAGGTGATGTAATATTTACCTGTAGGGGAGGCGGGAATGTCTGATGAGGAATTCATTTTAATAACATAATTATGCCTCTACTTTGTAATCTCAATATTAGAAGTAGCTAGATTACAGATAACAAAAAAAAAGACAAGTCAAAAATAAATTAAAGGGACACTGTACCCAAAAAATGTCTTTCGTGATTCAGATTGAGCATGAAATTTTAAGCAACTTTCTAATTTACTCCTATTATCAAATTTTCTTCATTCTCTTGGTATCTTTATTTGAAATGCAAGAATCTAAGTTTAGATGCCAGCCCATTTTTGGTGAACAACCTGGGTTGTCCTTGCTGATTGGTGGATAAATTCATCCACCAATAAAAAAGTGCTGTCCAGAGTACTGAAACCAAACAAAAAAAGCTTAGATGCCTTCTTTTTCAAATAAGGATAGCAAGAGAATGAAGAAAAATTGATAATAGGAGTAAATTAGAAAGTTGCTTAAAATTGCATGCTCTATCGGAATTACAAAAGAAAAAATTTGGGTACAGTGTCCCTTTAATAATAAAAATGAAAAACACTACCATTTAGATATTTTCCTCTGTTATATTATTTGCATTATTAGTCTCCAGCTTTGTAGCTAATAAATGATCTCCATTGTCTTTTGATATTCTTGGTGAAATGTATATGGTGATGTATTAATAAGCCTTATTAACTGGAAACTGGTAACGTCCACACTGTATGAGTAGTGACATTTTTAAAATATAAATGTTTTACATTTGTATCATGGAATAAAAAGTAATATACTATGTACCATTAACATTTGTCAGCTATTCAATAGCGAGACACGGCCATGAGCTGAAATACTTTACAAGTATCCTGGTGAATGCGCCAAAATGTTAATGGTCAGCCCCTTGTTGCGAGATTTCGGAGCTCGTTCTCATTCTCTTCAGTGATACCATAATAAAATATAATCCTCTATCTAAACTTAAAGGGATAGGAAAGTCAACAATCAGAAAGAGCATGCCATTTTCATACAATTTCAAAATCACTTCACTTTAAATGTCCTGTGTTCTCTCTGGGCTCCATTTATTAAGCAGCGGATGCTGTTTTGGAGCCCCATTGTTTCAGGTCCGCCTGAAACGGAAGTTAAGAAGCAGCAGTCGTAAGACCGTTGCTTCTTAAATTCTCCGTCACCTTTTAGGTTAAATCATCCCAATCTAATAGGGAAGATTGACGGCCCCTGCTAGCGGCCGATTGGCCGCCAATGAGCAGGAGGCGGCATTGCACAAGCATCTCTCTTGAAATGCTTGTGCAATGTTAAATGCTGACAGCGTATGCTGTTGGCATTTAGTGAAGTCGAGCGGACATGATTCGCTATAGCGAATCATGTCCGCTCGACCTTTGTTAAAGGGACAGTCTACACCAGAATTGTTATTGTTTAAAAAGATATATAATCCATTTATTACCCATTCCCTAGTTTTGCATAACCAACACAGTTATAATGATATACTTTTAACCTCTGTGATTATCTTGTATCTAAGCCTCTGCAAACTGCCCCCTTATTTTAGTTCTTTTGAGAGACATCCATTTTAGCCAATCAGAGCTGGCTCACCTGAACTCCACGCGCGAAAGCAGTGTTATCTATATGACACACATGAACTAACACCCTCTAGTGGTGAAAAACGGTCAAAATGCCCTGAGAGAAGAGGCGGCCTTCAAGGGCTTAGAAATTAGCATATGAACCTCCTAGGTTTAGCTTTCAACTAAGAATTCCAAGAGAACAAAGCAAAATTGGTGATAAAGTAAATTTGAAAATTGTTTAAAATTACATTCTCTATCTGAATCATGAAAGTTTATGTTGGACTAGACTGTCCCTTTAAATTTGCCCCCAAGTCTCCATTGTTGAAAATGAATATGCACATATACTACATTAGCGGAATCTAGCTGCTGCTAATTGGTGCCTGCACACATTTGTCTCTTGGGATTGGCTAACTAGATGTGTTCAGCTAGCTGCCAGTAGTGCAATGTTGTTCCTTCAGCAAAGGATAACAAGAGAATGAAGCATATTTGATAGTAAAACGTAAATTTGAACGTTGTTTAAAATTGTATGTTCTATCCAAATCATGAATACATTTTTTGGGGATTCATGTCCTTTTAACATCAGGACTCAACAAAGTTCTTTAATCTTAAAAAATTGCAGGCTTCTTTGTTGGCGGTTAGAGTAACTAAACTGTAATTACTTGTCATTTTCTTATAACATTCAATAATTAAAAGCTAATCTGGCGAAAATGAGCAGACATTAGGCAGGCAGCTAGCTCCAATTTGTTATTTGAAATGACTCACATACATAGAGGAAACTCATCTGTAACAGCCAGCAGCTCTGTCTCATTTGTTTAGGAAAGGATTTTAATGGCTATAAGATGGCTTCTGAATTGATATCATCATTTTGTAGCATACCTATGATTAAGAGGGCATAATTATATGGTCATATTATTAACATGTTTTTCTCACAATGTGAAATACAGCTTGCGGCTTAAGCAGACACTAAGCACTATTACAATTCATTAGGTTTCCCATTGAGAGTGATTCGTGTTATATGACTTTCTTACTTTCGAATGTCTGTCTCATACAGATGTTTGTGTATTTATTGAGATTGTATAGTTGTCAGATTATTACATGGACCACTCAGTTTATTATGTATGGCTTTGTCTTAGACCAAACATACTTATTTGCCATGATTTTGCCCCAGGGTATTGGGAGCTGGAGTAGAATTTGTGTGGTGCCTCTTGGGTAGGAGATACAGGTTTATGCAAAGCTAATTCTTAACTACCATTTACTGAGTGAGTTAAAATAACAACTCCCATAGCTGTGCTAGAGAGGGAGGCTTCCACAAACAGAAAATGCAAATGTATTCAACGAAGAAACATTCATTTGTACAACAAACACATTTAACTAGATATACACAGACAATACATTTGTTTCAGATGATATTTTTTTGTTTTGTCCTTTTTTTGGCCATGAGGATCTTTGGAGTTTGCTATTTGATGACATCTTTGGGAAAGAAAAGAAGCAGTTGGACAGCAGATTGAATATGTATATAGTTAAAGCAGTAGATAGTGCTACTGCTACAAGCCGTACAAGCCGCAGGACAATTTTTTTTTAATATTTTTGTAATCAGATTAATAACAAATGAGAAGCTACTTATTACCTTTAAATTACCAATTAATAGTATTTTTTATATATTGAGTTAGATTACAACCAATAGCGCACGGCGCATTACTCTTAGCGTGGCCATCGCAAAGAATAGAGCACAAGTGGATAGCAAAAAGAAATTTACCAGAGAATTTTAATGCAACCAACATATTTGTAGCATGCACTATACTTTGAATGGATAGCACAGGGCGTATATATGGAGGTATGTATATATATATATGTATGTGTATGCATGTATACATGTGTATGTATATGTATGTATGCATGTGTGCAGTGTTTTAATATTTCAATACAACACCACAGTTTAAAAATAAGTGAAGTGCAATTGATTCTGCTCAAGCAAAGTTAATGCACAATATTGCTAAAAAATTTTAGTTTTTCACTTGTAATTATTTTGTATTGATAGGAGAGTTTGTTTTAAGATTTTTTTGTAAAAAATGAAAAGGATCAGCCCAACACCTTTCAACTTCAATGCCTTCTGTGCAAATGATTCTAAATGATGCAAATATATTCTTGCTTACCCCTATCTTTATAATATAAAATTGTAATCATATAACATTATATCATTTAGAAATAAGCACAAAAAATGTTATTAGCAAAATCAAATCTAAATTGCAAATTGTAAAAAAGTGTATAAAAATAATTTTACAATGTATAGAAAATAAAATGAATATTATTTTAAAGTCATTGTTTCCTTTAAAGGGTGATATATTGGTTATTGAAAATGTTCACACATCTGTTTTCATGTTTTCAGTATTTAATGTGCAATACATTCTATTTTCTAACGCTAGTGCATATTACATCCTCTTGTAGAATAATTACTCATGTTTACTTAGACAGATGTCACCCTTACAATACGATGACTAATTACTGTAGCACAATGATACATTTTTCCCTGTCTTAACACACTGTTTTTTGCATGTATATGTTGATGGATTCTTGACAGGTTGTGCATGTTTATCTCAAAACATTTGTATATGTTACTTTAATCTTCATATATTAAATGGACTTATATATATATTTTTTAGCAAATTCTACATTGACTTTTCCTGTAATAGACCAGTTGTTAAAGGGACAGTCTGGTCAAAATTAAATTTTTATGATTCGGATAGGGCATGCAAATTTAAACAACTTTCCAATTCACTTTTATCAACCAATTTGATTTGTTCTCTTGGTGTTCTTTGTTGAAAGCTAAACCTAGGTAGGCTCATTTGCTAATTTATAAGCCCTTGAAGGCCTCCTCTTATCTTAAAGCATTTGACAGTTTTTTACAGCTAGAGGGCGTTAGTTCACATGTGCCATATAAATAAAATTGTGCTCACATCTGTGGAGTTACCTAGGAATCAGCACTGACTGGCTGAAATGTAAGTCTGTCAAAAGAACTGAAATAAGGGCGCTGTCTGCAGAGACTTAGATACAAAATAATCACAGAGGTAAAAAGTATATTAATATAGCCATGTTGGTTATGTAAAAATGGGGAATGGGTAATAAAGGGATTATCTATCTTTTTAAACAATAAAAAATATGGAGTACACTGCCTCTTTAACTTTAAAATTTAGTTTTATATGCCCAATCATAGTGTTATTTAAATGGATATAATACATATATGCTAAATCACTTGACAGTGATGCAGCCTAACTGTAAAAAGCTGACAAGAAAATATCACATGAACACCTCTATGTAAAAAAAGAGAGATAATTACTGTTAGGAATATCACTCCTGGCCAGCAGAAGGAAACAAAGAGCACCACAGCCAAACTGCCAAGTATCACTCCCTTACCACAATCCCCAGTAATTCTTTTTGCCTTTGGTGCATGGAGGAGGTGAAGTTTAGGTGTCTGAAGAAAAATGTTGATTTCATCTACAAGCAAGTTTGGGGTATAGCCGTATTCCCGTCATTCCTTGCAGTTGGGTAGTGTTGGCTTTAAAGCAGTTAGGAACTTGTAAAGAGGTACTTACTGCATTTCTCTAACAATTGCTGCCCTAGTTTAGAAAGCCAGAGTTGGCTTATCTGTTCTTTCTTTTTCAAAGGTCTCTGTGAAGAACTGTGTCTTCTCATTCCTTGTAACTGTCTACATGCCGGACAGCGGAGCTGGTAAGTGCTTTTTCTTCCAGTTGTGGAGACCATGCACTTAATAAATTAAAAGACACTGCTTTTTTTATTGGGACATAGATAATCCTGTTGTATGGGTTACACTGGGGCATGAAGCAGGCACTGTAGCATGTGTGAGACTAACATTTAAACTCTTTAAAAAAGAAAGGGTAAAATGTTTTTATTAGGCTTTATTTTCTGACACATATTTACTTGATAAAACAATACAAGTTTAACCTAAAAGTAAGGCTGAATTTTCTATTTTAACAGCTTATTCGTTTCCCCATTGCTTTAAAATAAAACAATGCAACATTTTAAACGGTCAGGTTTGAAAAAACGGTTATTTCTTGTACTCAGTGTACCAGGAAGCTATTTTTAGTGCCTCTCTGTGTAGCAGCAGTAATTTGAGCTTAGCAGTTGCGGTCACATGACCGGCTTTACTTCATAACGTTTCTGAGGAAAAAGTTGTTGTAAGGCACCTCAGTAGTTGAGGTGTGGGGTTGCCTGAGGGATATTTTAGAAGTTTATTTGATGTTTATTAAAAGTTTTTCTTAACTTTTCTCACATAATTTTAGCTGGGGATAAACCCTGATTTGGGATAAAATCTAAAGTGTATTTTTTCCTTTGCTAATTTTAATTGAATATTAAAATCTTTGAAACCTATCTGTACAAGTTTATTTACTGTTTTACAACATGTCTGATATGGAGAAAAAGCCTGCTCTCATGAATTCACGCTTGTTATGTTTAGATGCACAAATTTCAGCTCCTATGCAATTTTGTTCTTCATGTGTCAAGAAAACCTTGCAAAATAAAGGTAACATTTTTGAGCCTAATGTCTCTCAGGATAATACCTCAGCTTTCTCCTGCTATGTCCCAAGCCTCAATGGAGTCACATGCAGTGCCCTGTGGTTTCTCTATCATTCCTAGTGGAGTTTATTTAAAAGCAGAAATTGCTGCCCAGGTATCTTCAGCGGTGTCTGCTGCATTAGCTGCCATTCCCAGATTACAGGGAAAACGCAAGAGGAAATCTAGAAATTCAGAAAGTAAGGTGCCTGTCCTCAGTTCTGCTTACTAAGTTGCCCTTTCTCATAAGTCTGATGAGGAAGATACATTGGGACTTTCTGAGGGTGAAATCTTAGATTCGGACAGTATAATTCGTTCTTCTGAGAACAAGGTGATATCTTTCAGATTTAAGCTTGAACACATTTGTGTATTGTTAAAGGAGGTTTTAGCTACTTTAGATGACTCCGATACCCCTGTCGTTGTCACTCCTAAGAAATCGTTTAAACTTAAAGGGACAGTTTACACCAGAATTTTTTTTTTTAAAAAGATAGTTAATGCCTTTATTACCCATTCCCTAGTTTTGCACAACCAACACAGTTATATAAATACACTTTTTACCTCTGTGATTACCTTTTGTCTAAGCCTCTGCAAACTGCCCCCTTATTTTAGTTCTTTTGACAGACATCCATTTTAGCCACTCAGAGCTGGCTCACCTGAACTCCACATGCGTGAGCACAGTGTTATCTATATGACATACATGAACTAACACCTTCTAGTGGTGAAAACTGTCAAAATACCCTGAGAGAAGAGGCGGCCTTCAAGGGCTTAGAAATTAGCATATCCACCTCCTAGGTTTAGCTTTCAACTAAGAATACCAAGAGAAGAAATCAAAATTGGTGATAAAAGTAAATTGGAAAATTGTTTAAAATTACATTCTCTATCTGATTCATGAAAGTTTATTTTGGACTAGACTGTCTCTTTAATAGTTCTTTGATGAACCTTCCAATTTGGAGGTTTTTCCTGTGCTGGACCATGCTAGGCAGATTATCTCACAGGAATGGGAGACACCAGGGGTGTCTTTTCCCCCGTCTCCCATTGGTAAACTGTACCCAAAGTTGAAGGGTCCATTTCCACTCTGGCTAAGAAAACCACTATTTCTATTGAGGATAGCTGCTCTTTTAAGGGTCCAATGGACAATAAGCTGGATGCTTATTTGAAAAAGATTTATTTTCATCAAGGTCTCCAATGGCAACTAGACTTGTGCATGGCGGAAAAAATTGTTTCGGTTCGCTTTGGACTGATTCAGATTTTTTGTAATTTTGTTTTCGGATCGATTCAAATTCAGATACATTTGAATGTATTCATTTCAGTTTCATTCGGATTCGAATAAATTCGGATTTATTCAGTTCGGATTCGATTAGTAAATTCAGAATTTCGTTATGTGTTAGGTGGGATGTGCTGTGTATTAGACTAGTATTATGTACTGTATATTAGGTGTAACCCATCTGAATCAACATAAGTAACTACCAACCTCACAGGAACCAGCTACACAATATGCACAGAGCTAGCAGAGGTATAAAACCTAATATACAGTACATAATACTAGTGTAATACACAGCACATCCCACCTAAGTACCAACCTCACAAGTACCAGCTACATAATGTGCCCTGCAAAGAGCTAGCAGACTGATATAACCTAATATACTGTACAATACTAGTGTAATTGTGATTAGTCCATGCCCATTCGTATTTATTCGTTACAATGCATTTGGATTAGTTTAGTTTCATTGCTAGGGTAATTCGAAAATTTGAATCGATCCAAAGCTCAGAATTTGACAAATTCATCCTAATTTCAATTCGGAACAAAACGAAATACACATGTCTAATGGCAACCTGCTGTGTGTATTGCCACAGTGACTAGTGCGGTATCCTGTTGGTTCGATGCCTTGTCTGATTCTCTTCAAGTAGAGACTTCCTTGGATGAAATTCAAGATAGGATTAAGGGGAATATTTATCAAACTGTCAACCGCAAATACGCCAGAATTCCACAGCGTAATTGTTGCAAGCTTGATCCGACATAGTTATCAAGGCCTACAAACCGTCAATAGTTGAAATTTGTAATGTAACATATGATCCGCTGGTCTCAATCCGACGCAGATCGATGCTTACATCATTACAGATGTTCGGAATACACATTCGGCTCTATCTGACACTTTTTCCCATTTATCAAATTTCTAACAGTCACGCTCGCAGCTATTCCGGCCCAGCGTACCTGGTTTTCAATTCGCCACCCTGGAGGATGCGGATGCCATAGAAACCAATGGCAGTCTCAAAGCAGCGAAAGCTTATGTTCGATGCTGCCAGATATCCCATTGATTTCTATGGTTGAAAACAAGTAATGTTTACACCTAACACCCTAACATAAGCCCTGAGTCTAAACACCCCTAATCTGCTGCCCCGACATCGCCCCCACCTACATAATGTTATTAACCCCTATTCCGCCGCTCCCCAACCCCGCCCCAACCTAAATAAACTTATTAACCCCTATCCCGCCGCTCCCCGACCCCGCCACCACTAAAAAAAAGTATTAACCCCTAACCTCTAGCCTCCCACATCACTACCACTAACTAAACCTTTTAACCCCTAAACCTAACAACCCGCTAACTTTAAATTAAAATGACAACATCCCTATCTTCAAATAAATTTAAACTTACCTGTAGAATTAAAATAAACTATTTTTAAACTAGTAATTAACCTACCCTAACTATTATACTACAATTAAATTAAACTAGCAATTAAATAAACTAAATGACATATTAAAAAACCCTAAACCTATTCCAATTATTTAAATATTCTATTAAACCTTTTTAAAAATGACTTAATTGCAAAAAAAAAACAAAAAACGCTATGTTACAAAAAATAATAAACACTAAATTGCGGGGAAAAAAACACATTATCAAAAAAATAAAAGAATTACACCTAATCTAATTGCCCTATCAAAATAAAAAAGCCCCCCAAAATAAAAAAAAAACCCTAGCCTACAATAAACTAGCAATGGCCCTTAAAAGGGCCTTATGAGAGCTCAATCCTATTGGCTGATTGGTACAGCCAATAGTATGAGAGCTGCTCAAATCCTATTGGCTGATTGGAACAGCCAATAGGATTTTAGCAGCTCTAATCCTATTGTATTCCCCTTCTTCTTCCAAGCAGGAACAATCCAAGTCTTCTTGGAAACCCTATCAGTCTTGGAACAAGGGGAAACAATCAAAGAAACCTGCAGCTGATTCCAAATAAGCATGAAGGGTTTGCCCCCGATCCGGGATCGGATCAGGTGGGGGGCAGACTTTTTCAGTTCTCTCAAGCCTGGATACGAGATGTCCCAGATCCCTGGACTATGGACATAGTATCCCAGGGTTACAAATTGGAATTCAAGACTTTTCCTCCCAGAGGCAGATTCCATCTCTCAAATTTATCTGCAGACCAAATAAAGAAAGAGATGTTCTTGAAATGTATACAACATCTTTCCTCCCTGAGAGTGATAGTTCCAGTTCCAGTGCAGGAACAGGGTCTTAGGTTCTACTCCAATCTATTTGTGGTTCCCAAAAAAGAGGGAGACTATATGCTCCATTCTTCCTTTAGTACAAGAGGGTCAGTTCATGACAACCATAGACCTAAAGGATGCGTATCCTCATGTTCCTATTCACAGGGACCATAACAGATTCCTGAGATTTGCCTTTCTGGACAAACATTTCCAGTTTGTGGCCCTTCCATTTGGTCTAGCCATGGCTCCAATAATTTTTTCAAAGGTTCTGGGGGCTCTTTTGGCAGTGATCTGTTTCTTGTGGAATTGCTGTGGCACCCTACCTGGATGACATATTGGTTCAGGCGCCATCTTTTCAATAAGCAAAATCTCACACAGAGATATTGTTGTCATTTCTTCATTCCAACGGATGGAATGTGAATCTGGAAAAAAACTCACTTTCCCCTGCTACAAGAGTAGTGTTCTTAGGGACCATAATAGATTCTCTATTGATAAAATAATTTCTGACAGAGGTCAGGAAAAACAAAATCATTTCCTCTTGCCTTTCTCTTCAGGGTACTGCTTATCCTTCAGTGGCTCAGTTTATGGAGGAAATCGGTCTGATGGTGGCTTCCATGGACATCATTCCTTTTGCTCGATTCCATTTGAGAGCTCTCCAGTTGTGCATGCTCAGACAATGGAATGGCAACCATGCGGAACTATCTCAGAGAATTGTTAGATCAGTCTTTAAGGGACTCTCTCCCATGGTGGATTTCTCAGGAACATCTGTCTCAGGGCACATGCTTTCGGAGACCTTCCTGGGTGATCGTGACCATGGATGCCGTCCTGCTGGACTGGGGAGAAGTCTGGAATTTGTTAAAAGCTCAGGGCCTTTGGACTCGGGAGGAGTCTGCTCTTCCAATCAACATCTTGGAGTTGAGGGCGATTTTACAATGCTCTATTGGCTTGGCCTCAGTTGTCCTGAGCCCAGTTTATCAGATTCCAGTCAGACAACATAACCTCTGTGGCTTACATCAATCACCAGGGAGGAACTCAGAGTTCCTTAGCCATAAAGGAGGTTACTCGTATTCTTCATTTGGCAGAGACCCACAATTGCTGTCTATCTTCCATCCATATTCCAGAAGTAGACAACTGGGAAGCGGATTTTCTGAGCAGATAGACTTTTTATCCCGGGGAGTGGGAGCTCCATCCGGAGGTGTTTTCCAGCTTAGTCCTAAAATGGGGGGGATGCCGGAGTTAGATCTGATGGGGTCCTGTCAGAACGCCAAGCATCCAAGGTTATAGGTCAAGAGGTCCGCAGGCCATTCTGAAAGATGCTCTGGTTTTTCTGAGTCGGTCATTGAGACCATGATTCAGGCTTGCAAACCTGTTACTAGAAAGATTTACAATAAGATATGGCGTTAATATCTTTATTGGTGTTAATCCAAGGGCTACTCTTGGAGTAGAATTAGAATTCCTAGGCCTAGATTTAAAGTTGGGCGGTAGCCGTGAAAACCAGCGTTAGAGGCTCTTAACGCTGGTTTTGGGCTACCGCCGGTATTTGGAGTCAGTCAGGAAAGGGTCTAACGCTCATTTTCCAGCCGCGACTTTTCCATACCGCAGATCCCCTTACGTCATTTGCGTATCCTATCTTTTCAATGGGATCTTTCTAACTCCGGTATTTAGATTCGTGGCTGAAGTGAGCGTTAGAAATCTAACGACAAAACTCCAGCCGCAGAAAAAAGTCAGTAGTTAAGAGCTTTCTGGGCTAACGCCGGTTTATAAAGCTCTTAACTACTGTGCTCTAAAGTACACTAACACCCATAAACTACCTATGTACCCCTAAACCGAGGTCCCCCCACATCGCCGCCACTCGATTAAATTTTTTTAACCCCTAATCTGCCGACCGCCACCTACGTTATACTTATGTACCCCTAATCTGCTGCCCCTAACACCGCCGACCCCTATATTATATTTATTAACCCCTAACCTGCCCCCCACAACTTTGCCGCCAGCTACCTACAATAATTAACCCCTAATCTGCCGACCGCAAAGCGCCGCCACCTACGATATCCTTATGTACCCCTAATCTGCTGCCCCTAACACCGCCGACCCCTATATTATATTTATTAACCCCTAACCTGCCCCCCACAACGTCGCCGCCAGCTACCTACAATAATTAACCGCTAATCTGCCCTCCCTAACATCTGCCGACCTAATCTCGCCGCTACTGTAATAAATGGATTAACCCCTAAAGCTAAGTCTAAACCTAACACTAACACCCCCCTAAGTTAAATATAATTTAAATCTAACGAAATAAATTAAATCTTATTAAATAAATTATTCCTATTTAAAGCTAAATACTTACCTGTAAAATAAACCCTAATATAGCTACAATATAAATTATAATTATATTATAGCTATTTTAGGATTTATATTTATTTTACAGGTAACTTTGTATTTATTTTAACCAGGTACAATAGCTATTAAATAGTTAATAACTATTTAATAGTTACCTAGTTAAAATAATTACAAAATTACCTGAAAAATAAATCCTAACCTAAGTTACAATTAAACCTAACACTACACTATCAATACATTAATTAAATACAAAACCTACAAATAACTACAATTAAATAAACTAACTAAAGTACAAAAAATAAAAAAGAACTAAGTTACAAAAAATAAAAAAATATTTACAAACATTAGAAAAATATTACAACAATTTTAAACTAATTACACCTACTCTAAGCCCCCTAATAAAATAACAAAGACCCCCAAAATAAAAAAATGCCCTACCCTATTCTAAATTAAAAAAGTTCAAAGCTCTTTCACCTTACCAGCCCTTAAAAGGACCTTTTGTGGGGCATGCCCCAAAGAATTCAGCTCTTTTGCCTGTAAAAAAAAACAGCCAATAGAATGCGAGCTCAATCTGATTGGCTGATTGAATCAGCCAATCGGATTGAACTTGATTCTGATTGGCTGATTCCATCAGCCAATCAGAATTTTCCTACCTTAATTCCGATTGGCTGATAGAATCCTATCAGCCAATCGGAATTCGAGGGACGCCATCTTGGATGACATCCCTTAAAGGAACCATCATTCGTCGGGAAGTCGCCGGAAGAAGATGGGTCCGCGGTGGGGGTCTTCACGATGGAGCCGTTCCTCATCGGATGAAGATAGAAGATGCCGCTTGGATCAAAATGGTTGCCGGTCTGGATCGCCTCTTCTTCCCGGATAGGATGAAGACTTTGGAGCCTCTTCTGGACCTCTTCAGCCGCCAGATTATGGATCGCCAGCCCCCCCTTGGGCTTGGATGAAGATTTCGGAGCCAGGACAGATCGGTGTGATTACCCGGCGAGGTGAAGATAAGGTAGGAAGATCTTCAGGGGGGTAGTGTTAGGTTTATTTAAGGGGGGTTTGGGTTAGATTAAGGGTATGTGGGTGGTGGGTTGTAATGTTGGGGGGGGTATTGTATGTTTTTTTTTACAGGCAAAAGAGCTGAATTCTTTGGGGCATGCCCCACAAAAAATGTCCTTTTAAGGACTGGTAAGGTAAAAGAGCTTTGAACTTTTTTAATTTAGAATAGAGTAGGGCATTTTTTTATTTTGGGGGTCTTTGTTATTTTATTAGGGGGCTTAGAGTAGGTGTAATTAGTTTAAAATTGTTGTAATATTTTTCTAATGTTTGCAAATATTTTTTTATTTTTTGTAATTTAGTTCTTTTTTATTTTTTGTACTTTAGTTAGTTTATTTCATTGTATTTATTTGTAGATATTGTATTTAATTAATTTATTGATAGTGTAGTGTTAGGTTTAATTGTAGGTAATTGGAGGTATTTAATTTAATTTATTTATTGATAGTGTAGTGTTAGGTTTAATTGTAACTTAGGTTAGGATTTATTTTACAGGTAATTTTGTAATTATTTTAACTATTTTAGCTATTAAATATTTCTTAACTATTTAATAGCTATTGTACCTGGTTAAAATAAATACAAAGTTACCTGTAAAATAAATATAAATCCTAAAATAGCTATAATATAATTATAATTTATATTGTAGCTATATTAGGGTTTATTTTACAGGTAAGTATTTAGCTTTAAATAGGAATAATTTATTTAATAAGGGTTAATTTATTTCATTAGATTTAAATTATATTTAACTTCGGGGGTGTTAGTGTTAGGGTTAGACTTAGCTTTAGGGGTTAATCCATTTATTACAGTAGCGGCGAGATTCGGTCGGCAGATTAGGGGTTAATAATTGAAGTTAGGTGTCGGCGATGTTAGGGAGGGCAGATTAGGGGTTAATACTATTTATTATAGGGTTATTGAGGCGGGAGTGTGGCGGATTAGGGGTTAATAACTTTATTATAGTAGCGGTGCGGTCCGCTCGGCAGATTAGGGGTTAATAAGTGTATGCAGGTGGAGGCGACATTGAGGGGGGCAGATTAGGGGTTAATAAATATAATATAGGGGTCGACGGTGTTAGGGGCAGCAGATTAGGGGTACATAGGGATAATGTAAGTAGCGGCGGTTTACGGAGCGGCAGATTAGGGGTTAATAATAATATGCAGGGGTCAGGGATAGCGGGGTCGGCAGATTAGGGGTTAATAAGTGTAAGGTTAGGGGTGTTTAGACTCGGGGTACATGTTAGAGTGTTAGGTGCAGACGTAGGAAGTGTTTCCCCATAGAAAACTATGGGGCTGCGTTAGGAGCTGAACGCGGCTTTTTTGCAGGTGTTAGGTTTTTTTTCAGATCAAACTGCTCCATTGTTTTCTATGGGGATATTGTGCACGAGCACGTTTTTGAAGCTGGCCGCGTCCGTAAGCATCGCTGGTATCTAGAGTTGCAGTGGCGTTAAATTATGCTCTACGCTCCCTTTTTGGAGCCTAACGCACTGAAAACCCAGCCATTCTGTGAACTCTAAATACCAGCAGTATTTAAAAGGTGCGTGGGAAAAAAAGCACGCGTAGCTAACGCACCCCTTTGGCCGCAGAACTCTAAATCTAGGTGCTAGAATTTTATCTTTTCTTCAGCAAGGCCTGGAGAAGGGATTGTCAGTCAGTACCCTGAAGGGTCAGATTTCTGCTTTATAAAACAAAGGGGTACCCGAATGGTAGAAATAGCAGCTCTTTATGTGTGGTATTCCCCAATAATCACACTGAAATTAAAAAATATAAAAAGGATAAGAGTGCGCTCAAAAGAGCTCTACCAAAACTAATACTTAATATTTAAAGATAGGAAGAAAGTCATACCTAGTATTATAGATAAAAAAAAATATTTTTTATTATACTAAAACCTATACTTTATAAGCATTCAAAACATAAAAATATTCCAAACACAAATATAAATATATATAATAAAATAAGGTGCACCTTATGTTCAATACACAATTGTTACAAAAAAATTGTTTTAGAATATATTCTTTTAAAAGAAAAATACTGAAGGTATATTTTAGCGTGTTATTTGGATCGTGTCCCAATCTTGCAACAAAGTATTAAACAACTCTGATGTGATGTATCCAGTCTTTAAATGTATCAAGCAGATATTCAATTGAGAGCTGAATTATAATGTTAACACAGTAATTTCCAGAAAGTTGGATTGTACATTATAACAGGCTAAAATATACCTTCAGTATTTTTCTTCTAAAAGAATATATTCTAAAACATTTTTTTGTAACAATTGTGTATTGAACATAAGGTGCACCTTATTTTATTATATATATATATTTTTGTGTTTTGAATATTTTTATGTTTTGAATGCTTATAAAGTATAGGTTTTAGTATAATAAAAAATAATTTTTTTAATCTATAATACTAGGTATGACTTTCTTCCTATCTTTAAATATTAAGTATTAGTTTTGGTAGAGCTCTTTTGAGCGCACTCTTATCCTTTGTATATTTTTCAGATTTCTGCTTTATCAGTTTTATTACATAAACGTTTGGCGGATGTGTCAGATGTGCAATCTTTTTGAAAGGCCTTGGTCAAAATCAGACCTGACTTTAAGTCTGTTACTCCTCCTTGGAGCCTTAACCTTGTTCTTAAAGTTTTACAGCTGGCTCCATTTGAGTCATTGCATTTCATAGACATTAAGTTGTTATCTTGGAAGGTTTTGTTTCTTGTTGCTATCTCTTCTGCTCGAAGAGTCTCGGAAATCTTAGCTCTGCAGTGTGATTCCCCTTATCTTATTTTTCATGCCGATAAGGCATTTTTTTTGTACTAAGTTAGGTTTCCTTCCTAAGGTTGTTTCTAATAGAAATATCAATCAGAAAATTGTTGTTCCCTCTCTGTGTCCTAATCCTTCTTCTTCCAAAGAACGTTTGCTACACAATTTGGATGTTGTAAGTGCTCTTAAATTCTACTTACAGGCGACTAAGGATTTTCACCAGTCATCTGCCCTCTTTGTCTCTTTCTTTGAAAATTGTAAAGATCAGAAAGCTACTGCTACTAATTCTTTTTGGTTATGAAGTATAATTTGTTTGGCTTATGTCCAGCAGTCTCCTCAGAGAATTACGCTCATTCCACAAGAGCTGTTTCCTCTTCTTGGGCTTTCAAAAATGAAGCTTCTGTGGAACAAATTTGCAAGGCTGCAACTTGGTCTTCTCTACATACTTTTTCCAAATTTTAGAAATGTGATATTTTTACCTCGGCTGAGGGGTTTTTTTGGGGGAGAAAGGTTTCTCAAGCGGTGGTGCCTTCTGTTTAGGACTGCCTGTCTTGTCCCTCCCTATTTATCTGTGTCCTCTTGCTTGGGTATTGGTTCCCAACAGTAATTACTCAAGTCATGGACTCACTATATCTTAGGAAAGAAAAACAAAATTTATGCTTACCTGATACATTTATTTCTTCCTGGATATGGTCCATGGCCCCACTCTTTATTTTAAGACAGCTGTTCTTTTGACTATAACCTTAGGCAACTCTACACCTTGTGTTACTCATTTTTCTCCATTTCCCTTCGGTTGAATGACTGGGGGTTGTGGGTAAGGGAGTGATAATTGGCAGTTTGGCTGTGGTGCTCTTTGCCTCCTCCTGCTGACCAGGAGTGATATTCCCAACAGTAATTACTCAAGCCATGAACTCACCATATCCGTAAAGAAAGAAATTTATTAGGTAAGCATACATTTTGTTTTTTACCTCAGATTTGTTCAGCCACAATAGTAAGTGCCTTTGAACAGTTATCCATCAGCTACTTTAAGCTAAAGGTAAAAAAAAAACAAAAAAAAAACAGCTAATCAGCTTCATAAGTGCTGATGTTACATTTTGCATTACTGTGATCTTGTGGGATTTCACTTATATCTTGCAAGATTTCATAGTAAATTTAAACTGAGGAGGGAAATAACATACTGCACTGCACTTGCCAGATGTACGCCCCCTTTCATGTCCTAGGTCAAGCATCCTGATTGGCTGCTTCAATGGGATGTGGCAACTGAGAAAATGTTGAGCTAAAACATTTTCCTTTTTTACATAGAGTTGTCCAGGTGATTTTTCTGGAAAGCTTTTTACAGATATACTGCACCACTTCCAAGTACTTCAACATTTGTACCCATGGACAGCGCTGTGGAATATGTTGGAGTTTTATGAATAAATAAATTTGGGCATTATGTCCCTTTAACATGTTTTTACATATGTAGGGTTTGAAAGTGAAAATGGACTACACTCTCTCAAACTGAAGTGGGTACACATCCCATGACAAAAGCAAACCTCACTTCCCTGCGTGCTTATCAACACTCACAGACAGCTGCATTTGCTCTTAGTAGCTGAAGCAGTTAATGCAGAGATACATCTGGTTGTGGTCAGCACATTATACAGATGTAAAAAAGTGGATACTATCACTGATCTGTGGGTGTGCACTGCTTCTGTCACAGGCTGTGAAAATACCTGAGTTCCAAGATGGCAGCACCCAGTACAAAGAGGCGGAGCTTCAGTATCTGGCACCAATAAGCTATTAAAAAAGGAGAACTGACTTGTGAAGAGCTGTAGGAACAGCATGAAATGCAATAACATGGTGAGTACTTACTATTTTTTGTAGCTGTGAACAGCCGTTTGATGTCCCATTAAAGCGCTATGAGACACTACATTTTTTCTTCAATGATTTAGGGCCAGAAAACTATAACAAACTTTATTTTGGGGGCGATTGGGGCACATTTTCAAAATTAACCAGAGATCTGATCTCTGGTTAATTCTCGGAGCACTAGTTGCTACCGCGAGCTTGAGGTAGCAATGACCATTCACTTGTTATGGCTGGTTATTTATTGTGCGCTCCTAAATGGTGAATTTTCTCATTTACGGGGGCAAAATAAATTAGCGCTCCACTTGTAATATAGCCCTTTAGATTTATGCAATTTTAAGTAATTTCCCAATTTAATTCTATTATCAAATGTCATTAATTCACTTGGTATCCTTTGTTGAAAGAGCAACAGTGCCCTACTTGTAACTAGATGAACACATTGGGTGAGCCAATGACAAGAGGCATATGCATGCAGCCTACAATCAGCAGCTAATATAATGCCCCTTTATTTATAAGGGTCAAAGCACTATAACAATGGTACCATTTTAATACAGGTGCTAGTGTTATAGAATTTAGGGTCAGACATTTCCTATTGGCTAGTCATATCAACCATTCGCCAGGAGCTGCAGCCTCAAAATAACAGCAGTGAGTGTCTGATCACGTTGATAAAAATGGAGTCACTATTTGAAATCTGGTGTCACAAAATGTTTTTCATAGCAGCCCCATTATAACAACTTGCACAAGATCTGGCCCTTTGTTTATAAGTATAAATAGATAATGCTATTGCAGCTACTTCCAGCTGTGAGATGTCTACTGCCTACAGGACTGTTTTTGCTCCAGTTGAAATTACTTGTAGCTGATTCATTTTTACCAAACCAAAATAAAAAATATAAAAAATATCCATAAACATTAGATTCTATTGGAATCAGAACAACATAAACATTAGATTCTATTGGAATCAGAACAACATAAACATTAGATTATATTGGAATCAGAACAACATAAACATTAGATTCTATTGGAATCAGAACAACATAAACATTAGATTCTATTGGAATCAGAACAACATAAACATTAGATTCTATTGGAATCAGAACAACATAAACATTAGATTCTATTGGAATCAGAACAACATAAACATTAGATTCTATTGGAATCAGAACAACATAAACATTAGATTCTATTGGAATCAGAACAACATAAACATTAGATTATATTGGAATTCGAACAACTACACTAAATCAATAAACAACAGAAATATATGGAAGGTATAAAGTCTGCAGCAGGTGGAGGGGAAGGTGTAGCAGTGGGATTTTACTCAGGGCTATTTGGCATTTCTTCATACAGGCCCATTTATCAAGCTCCGTATGGAGCTTGAAGGGCCGTGTTTCTGGCGAGTCTTCAGACTCGCCAGAAACACAACTTATGAAGCAGCGGTCTAAAGACCGCTGCTCCATAACCCTGTCCGCCTGCTCTGAACAGGCGGACAGGAATCGCCAGACATCAACCCGATCGAATACGATCGGGTTGATTGACAGCTCCCTGCTGGCGGCCGATTGGCCGCGAGTCAGCAGGGGGCGGCGTTGCACCAGCAGCTCTTGTGAGCTGCTGGTGCAATGTTAAATGCGGAGAGCGTATTGCTCTCCGCATTTAGCGAGGTCTTGCGGACCTGATCCGCAGTGTCGGATCAGGTCCGCAAGCCCTTTGATAAATGGGCCTGTAAATGTTCTTCCGCTCAGGTCGAAATATTGATTTGGTAGCATCCTCAGGTGCAATTGTGTAATAATACATTGTCATTCAAATTAGCACTACCCATGGTGATCAGGAGATTTGAAAACAATAGCATTTTTTTACTTTATTTATAAAACTCCAACATATTACACAGCGCTGTCCATGGGTACAATTTGTTTAAATAAAACAATGATAGAAAACTTTAAAGAGACAAGACAAAATTTGACAAACACATACAGAAGGAGTTGAGGGCCCTATTCCAGTGGTAACTTACAATCTAGAAGTGTAAGAAACATGAGATGAGGACTGCAAGGGTGAGAATAATGATAATACAGAGTTAGATTAGGGTAATTATTAGGTAAGAGGGATTCATTTGTTACTGAGTTGGGTGGTAGGCTTCCCTGAAGAAAAATGTCTTTAAGGAGCGTTTAAAAGAAGGCAGATTAGGGGAAAGACAGCACGAGGTACAGCGTTCCAGAGGGTAAATGCCGCACAAGAGAAGTCCTGCAGTCTAGCATGGGAAGAGGTGATCATTGAAGATGCAAGGAGCAGGTCATTGTTGGATCTTAGGGGGCGGGCTGGAGTATATTTGTTGATTAGTGAGGACAGGAATGGGGGACCGGTCTTAGTAAGGGCTTTGTAGGTCAGGGTGAGAATTCTGAATTTAATTCTGCTGTGGAGGAACTTACAGAGAGGGGCCGCAGATACAGAGCAGTAGGAAAGGTGGATTAGCCTGGCAGAGGCATTTAGGATGGATTGAAGGGATGAGAGGTGGGAGAGATGAAGGCCAGTTAGTAGTTTATTACAGTAGTCAAGTCGGGGATAGTTTAGACTACTATTGGGCACATTTGCTTAATTGACACAAAGGAGCCATACTTGCAAAATTACTGAACATGGGTAAACAAAATGATATCTTAAAGATGGCAAGCTGGATTGGAAGTCTATTAATTAAAATGTTAAAGGGAGATGAAACCCAAAAAGGGAGATAAAACCCCAAAATTTTCGTTTATGATTAAGTCAGAGCATACCATTTTAAAAAAAGTTTTTCATTTACTTCTTTTATCAAATTTGCTTCGTTCCCATAATATTCTTTTCTTAACACATACCTAGGTAGGCATCAGGAGCACTATATGGCAGGAAATAGTGCTGCCATCTAGTGCTCTTGCAAATGGATAACATTCTTGCAAAACTGCTGCTGTATAGTGCTCCAGAAATGGACAGGCTTCTAAACATATGTCCCTGGTTTTCAACAAAAGATACCAAGAGAAAAATGATAATAGAGCGTTGTTTAAAATCGCATGCTCTATCTGAATCATGAAAGAAAAATTTTGGGTTTCATATCCCTTTAATTAAAGGAATATTCCAGTCAAAATTAAACTTTCATGATTCAGGTAGAGCCTGACATTTTAAGCAACTTTCTAATTTACTCCTATTATAAATTTTCTTTGTTCTCTTGGTATCTTTATTTGAAAAAACAGTAATGTAAGCATAGGAGTGCTACCCAGGTGCTAAACCAAAAATGGGCCGGCTCTTATGCTAACATTATTGTTTTTTCAAATAAAGATACCAAGAGAACAAAGACAAATTGATAATAGGAGTAAATTAGAAAGTTGCTTAAAATTTCATGCACTATCTGAATCATGAAAGTTAAATTTTTATTAGACTATTCCTTTAATAAGCTAAGTTATATGCTATCCACAATAAAAAAGAAAACACATGACAAACTATGTTTATTTTGTTTTCCATTTACTGTATATAGAAAGTTTTAAACATTGTACTCAAACCGTAGAATTGAAGACATGCATAAAAGATTCCAAGGCCTGGAGCACAAGGTTTTACCATCTGATAGACAAAGGTACATTTATAAAATACATCCACGTATAGGTCCTGCTGTGTTGAGGGGGCATTAGATGGACACACACATACAATTTGTAATTGTGGACCTCCTGCCTCCATAATGGGAGATGAGTCGTTATTGTCTTTAGGGTATTAAGGACTGTTTTTGTTTTTTAATTGAAGTCCTTCACACGTCATATGTGATATTAGTCCCTGCTATATACTGAGAGGTCCTTTAACAGTGGGTTTTTTTCTACATATTTCAACCCCTCTGTTTTGAAGGTACATAATGGCCTAAGTGGGTTATTTTACTTAAATAGGTCACAGACATATAAGAAGGAGCCAGTCCTATTACTTACTAGGAAAGACTCTTATATCTCTCACACTGATTACCCATCCAAGGTGCACCCCAATATATAAGTCAGAGATTTATAATTAGTGTTCCTTAGATATTGTTTAAATGTGTCCTAAGCCAAAATGACAATGAAACCCAATGCAAATCTCTACATGTTTTATTTTTAAGGTAGTGCCAATGAGATGGTCATCGAATATGTACAAAGCTGGTATTCTCATGTAGTAGAATATAAATAGATAGGGGATATCAATAAACCTCCCACAATGTATACTACGCTGCATCCACACAAAGGCAAGGCATCTGTCCTGCTACACCTGTACAATTAATGGAACTTCACTAAATGGATAAATTAGTTAATATGACAGTGTTAAAAAAAATGATTAGTGATAAAAGATTTACAGTGTGAAGATATTACGTTCAGAACCAGATGTTACATGTGAAACAGTTGTAGGGTTGTAAGAAATTAGTTATGGTGAATTTGAGACAATTGCATAGCTTTGTGTGCTATTACATAGCCCTAATTAATTCATTGTAATCCTGCATTCTGATCTGCAAACTTGATATCTCAATTAAGCTAAGACATCCTTAACCAGCGTTATACATTATTAACATCTAATTAACACTGAATACTGAACTTCTGTATTTGCCTATTGAATTTTTTTGAAGAGTTTACTGGAAATGTATGCACATGCTAGTAAGATAGAAATAATAATACTTTAATTTATAAACACTAATACCAAACCAAATTAAAAAAGGTAATGGATGGAAAAATACATTCATAAAGAGGAGCGTTACGTGGACCTATTGATAAGTCAAAGGTTCTATAAAAATCAATGCTTTTAAGACAAATATACTGATTTACTAGGTCAATTTTTTCAAAATTAGGGTGCATGCCTATTTATTAATTTCTAAAGAATCAGAAAAGAAAGATATAGTGACATATAATAGTATCACTAAAAAAGACTGGGAGGCCCATTTATCAAGCTCCGTATGGAGCTTGTGGGCCCGTGTTTCTGGCGAGTCTGAAGACTCGCCAGAAACAGCAGTTATGAAGCAGCGGTCTAAAGACCGCTGCTCCATAACCCTGCCCACCTGCTCTGAGCAGGCGGACACGAATCGACACAATTCAACCCAATCAAGTACGATCGGGTTGATTGACACCTCCCTGCTGGCGGCCCATTGGACGCGAGTCTGCAGGGGGCGGTGTTGCACCAGCAGCTGTTGTGAGCAGCTGGTGCAATGCTGAATACGAAGAGCATATAGTTCTCTGCATTCAGCGAGGTCTTGCAGACTTGATCTGCACTGTCGGATCAGGTTCACAAGACCGTTGTGAAATAGGCCTCTGGGAATTCAGCACTCTTTTAAAGTTTAAGAAAATAGCAACACTCTCAAGCTATAGTATAAAAAATAGTTTTATTTGTACAAGTGTCAAGCGCGAGCCCTTATAATTAACAGAAATCAAGTATCACTGGATTCTATAATTTTGTGATTAAAATACAAGAATACAACTACAGTATGTGTAAAATATTAGGACCGACCCCAATGAGCTAACAAGTGGTTTCAGAAACCTAACAGAGGTAATTCCTACCAAGAAAATTTCAGTTCAATATATGCATAAATTGCTATAGATGAATAAGCACAGATCAATATCACTCTTTTGTTTACTCAGATCTATATAGGTTTTAGTGTGATGTCCTGTTTTATGCAGGAACTTATGCAGTGTTTTTAAGCTAAGGGTTTGTTGCTCTTTTAATGAATAAAACAGGCAGTATGGTTTGAACTACCTGTTAAATCACTGGTGAGACTTTTACTGAAAGAAAACTTCGTAGATGCCAAACAGAAGCAAGGAATATTTGAGTAGAAACAATTGTTGCAATATAGGTAAGGAACATAAAGCAAACAGTTCAGAGATATGATAGAGTAAATATGTATTTTGATACACTTAGTAAAACATCAGTAGTTGTATCCTTGTTGTAGCAATTCTCAGGAATGACTTCACGCACTCACACACTCATACATAAAATATATACAGCACAGTCAGACTATGGTAGTAACCGGTAGATTTAGCATGGTAATGCGGATGCTTTCCAGAGAGTGACAAGGTAAGAACAGATCCTTTGTAAATGGATTAAATATTACCTTAGGTTTGAGGAGAACGGTTTTACCTCTGTGACCGGTAAACTTCGCTGGTGTGAGTGCGGCTTCCGGGACGCTGCAAGTAGATCCGGTGGCTCCTTGATCCGGTTTGATGAAATATTAGGATTCCGGTAGAATTGGAGAAATAATGAAATACTTTTGAAAGTAAAGTGTACAGCAAAAGATCCTCCCTTACTACTGCTGTTCAGAGAGAAAGTAACAATGAAGCAAGTTAGAAATTATCAAAAGTAGAATCACAACATGAAGGATGCGATCAGATAATCTCCAAAGAGAAAACAATTTTCAGGCAAGGAATGATGGTTCAGGTGTGCCTGATATAGGGTGGAGGAAAGGTAGGCGGGATATACCTTAAAGGTATATCACACACTCCCCCTGCTAAGGGGTCCCCCAATTGACGAGAGGGATGGCTTCAAAGGATACCTGCGATGAAAGGATCTAATCAGACGGGGAGCAGAAATGTCAGTGCTACGATGCCAAGGATTGTCCTCAGGACCAAAACCTTTCCATTTTAACAAGTACTCTAGGTGACGATTCTTGATCCTAGAATCTAGAATACGGTCCACCTCAAATTCGTCGTGGTCATCTATTTGTAACGCAGTTGGAGTCTGAAGACTGGTTTGTACAGTAGAATTATAAGGTTTTATCAGAGATACATGTATAGTGGGATGAATCCTATAAGCTGCAGGAAGAGTTAATTAAACATACCGTCATAGGGTTCAAAATTTTATTGATTACAAAAGGTCCAATGTATTGGCTCGCCAATTTCTTAGAAGGTACATGTAGTTTTAGATTCTTTACAGATAGTAACACTTTGTCACCCACTTTATAGACTGGACTGGGTCTGTGACGTTTATCATAATAAGCTTTCTGATAATTCTTTGCATCAGATAAGTGTTTTTGACTAGGGCTAGTCTTGCTTCAAGTTGTAAAGAATAGTCTTTAGCAGCTGGTGAGTTTACGTCAGTTTTAGATAGTGTCAAAGTTGTCGGATGATAGCCATAGGTTACATAGAACGGTGTCATTTTTGTTGAGGATGATACCGAATTGTTGTAAGAGAATTCCGCCATTGATAAATAATCTATCCAATCATCCTGCAAATGGGAAATGTAACAACGAAGATATTGTTCTAATGTTTGATTTAGTTTCTCAGTCATCCCATTGGTTTGGGGATGGAAGGCTGTTGAATATCTTGGTGTGATTTTTAACAATTTGCATAACGATCTCCAAAAGGATGAGGTGAATTGTGTACCTCTATCTGTTATTATATCAGTGTGTAGTCCGTAGAGTTTCACTATGTGGTTAAGAAAAACATTTGCTGTAGTAAAAGCTGAGGGTAACCTTTTTAGGGGTATAAAATGTCCCAATTTTGTTAGATGATCTATGACAACTAATATAGTGTTAAAGTTCCTTGATTTTGGTAGCTCTACAATAAAGTCCATCGAGATCATGGACCAGGGTTTATCCGGAACTGGCAATGGGGTCAACAATCCGATGGGCCCTTTATGATCTATTTTATTTCTAGCACAAGTGTCACAGGAATTGACATAATCTTGGATGGTTTGATTCATTTGGGGCCACCAAAAGTTTCTTCTTGTTTTTTCAATGGTTTTTTGTATTCCGGTATGACCGGATAGAGGTTCATCATGAGTGTGTTTCAATATTTGTTTTCTTAATGAACAGGGTATATACAATTGATCTTTATGGTTTATTAAACCAGTATTTAGGTTTTTGTGACAGGATTTAGGTGTATTGGTTTCTTGTTCTTGTGCCCTTTTAATCTCTTCCTCTAAAGGTGTTAGGACTCCAATAAATTTTTCGATTGGTACTATTGGAGTCAGGGTCTCTTGAGGTGTCATTTCCTGTACTCTGGATAATGCATCAGCCTTGGTATTCAGGCTTCCTGGTCGGTAAATGATCAAGAAATTGAACCTATCTAAGAATAATGACCACCTTACTTGTCTGGAAGTTAGAGTTTTGCTTTTCTTCAAATATTCCAGATTCTTATGATCTGTGAAGATTTTAAATGGTTTTTGTGTACCTTCCAGTAAGTGCCTCCATTGTTCAAGGGATACTTTGATAGCAAGGAGTTCTTTATCTCCTATACTATAATTATTTTCTGCAGGTGTGAATCTTCTTGAATAATAAGCTACAGGAAATAATTCTGATTTGTTGTCTACTTGTTGAGATAGAACTGCTCCTATACCTGAACTTGAGGCGTCTACCTCTAACACATATTGTAGCTTAGGATCTGGCATGTGTAAAATGGGGGCTTTGGAGAATTGCCCCTTTAAGTAGTCAAAAGCTAATTGGGCCTGTTCGGTCCATTTATATCTTTGTTTCTTACTAGTCAACTGAGTTAAGGGCTTTACTATATCAGAAAAGTTTTTTATAAACTTCCGATAGTAATTGGCAAAGCCAATAAAACGTTGTAGGGCACGAACCGATTTTGGTGTGGGCCATTCTAGTATAGATGAAACTTTATCTGGATCCATTTGGATCCTGTTAGGAGTTATTATGTATCCCAGGAATTTGATTTTGTTCACATGAAATAAACACTTTTCATGTTTGGCATATAACTTGTGTTCCTTCAAGCGCATTAAGACCCAACGTACATGTCTTTCGTGTTCCTGTTCTGTCTTGGAATAAATTAGGATGTCATCTAGATACACTATAACACAGATATTCATTAGATCTCGGAAGATTTCATTAATAAAGTGTTGGAAAGTAGCTGGGGCATTGCTCAATCCAAAAGGCATGACGTTATATTGATATAACCCATATCGAGTCCGAAAAGCGGTCTTCCATTCATCACCTTTCTTCATTCTGATAAGGTTATATGCCCCTTTTAAATCTAGTTTAGTAAATATTTGTGCTCCTTTTAACCGTTCTATTATCTCTGGTATTAGTGGTAATGGATACCTGTTATTTATGGTTATGGAGTTTAAAGCCCTGTAATCAATTATAGGCCTTAGAGTGCCATCTTTGTTTTTTACCAAAAACATGCCTGCTGCAGCTGGGGATGTAGAGTGGGATATGAATCCCTTTCTCAGGTTGTCATCCAAATAGGACCTTAAATACACTAACTCATCTTGTGATAAAGGTTAGATCTTCCCATGTGGTATTGGTGACCCTGGAATTATATCTATAGGGCAATCAAAGCTTCTGTGGGGTGGTAAATTCTCTGCTTCTTTCAAATTGAAGACCTCTGCCAAATCCTGATATATCCCTGGTATCCCTGTCTCAGATGATGTTAAAATACTATGAGGGTAACAGGTGTTTAGGCAATATGTTGAGTCTAGTGTAAGTTTTGAATGTTCCCAATCTATTTTGGGATTATGTTTTTGCAACCAACTATATCCTAAAATGATAGTATGCAGTGATATGGGGATCACATCAAATGTAATATATTCTGTGTGCCCATTGTTTATCATTATAAGCAAATGTATTGTCTGGTGTGTAATGGGTCCCTTATTTATTAAAGTACCATCAATTGATTTAACAAACACAGGGTTCTGCTTGCAAACCAGAGGAATTTTATTATTTACAATATATACAGAATCAATGTAGTTCCCAGATGCACCTGAGTCAATCAATGCCTTGGAGTGTATATTTTCCTGATCCCACTGCAAAGAGAGAGGTAAAGTCAATTGCATTGTATCTGAGATATGATATATGTTTTTATAACCGGTTTTCTTACCCTTCTTTTGTCTTTGTAATGAAGGACAGCTTGAGACGGTGTGTTCCTTTTGTCCACAGTATAAACACAAGTTTTCTAACCTTCTTCTCATTTTTTCCTCATTACTTAGTGGCCCCTTGATAGTGCCTATCTCCATAGGGGTTACACTACCTTGAGATTTCTCAGATGTTGTAGGATAAGTGACCTGACGTCTGGGTATTGTGTCTGAAGTGAATCTCTCTGCTCGCCGTTCCCTGAGTCTTCTATCTATGGATGTGCTTAATTTAATAAGTGCTGGAAGAGAATCAGGCATTTCCTGGCGAGACAGTTCATCCTTAAGGTTTTCAGATAGGCCCAGCCTAAACTGATTCTTAAGGCTAACTTGGTTCCATAGTGAGTCTGTTGCCCACATTTGAAATTCAGTTGTGTACTCCTCCACCGTGCGCTTACCCTGTTTGAGTGCGCGTAGTTTAGAGTCTGCAGTTATTTGCGTATCTGTATCTTCATATAAATTAGACATAGCTTGAAAGAAATCATGTAGTGAATCCAAAATTGGGTCATTATTTTCATAAAACCTGTTAGCCCAGGTTCTGGGCTCTCCCTGTAGAAATGAAATAGTGGTGCAAACCCTGATGCGGTCTGAATAATATGTGCGGGGTCTCATGGTAAAAAGAAGTTTACAAGCAGTCTTGAAATCTCTGAATTCATGTCTTTTAACAGTGAAAGGTTGAGGGTATTGAACATGGGGTTCAGGTACATCAGTACTTTTGTGAGACATATATTCTTTAACAATAGCTTTTAATGCGGTATTATCTGCTTGTACTTCTGTTAAGCCTTGTGCAAGATAATCTAATTTTCTTTGTATATTAGAGAACTCAGTTTTAATTTCATTTGCATCCATAATAACAAAGTTTTGTTTACCAGTAACAAACCCTTAGAACACTGTGGCCTGAAAATTATGTGATGTCCTGTTTTATGCAGGAACTTATGCAGTGTTTTTAAGCTAAGGGTTTGTTGCTCTTTTAATGAATAAAACAGGCAGTATGGTTTGAACTACCTGTTAAATCACTGGTGAGACTTTTACTGAAAGAAAACTTCGTAGATGCCAAACAGAAGCAAGGAATATTTGAGTAGAAACAATTGTTGCAATATAGGTAAGGAACATAAAGCAAACAGTTCAGAGATATGATAGAGTAAATATGTATTTTGATACACTTAGTAAAACATCAGTAGTTGTATCCTTGTTGTAGCAATTCTCAGGAATGACTTCACGCACTCACACACTCATACATAAAATATATACAGCACAGTCAGACTATGGTAGTAACCGGTAGATTTAGCATGGTAATGCGGATGCTTTCCAGAGAGTGACAAGGTAAGAACAGATCCTTTGTAAATGGATTAAATATTACCTTAGGTTTGAGGAGAACGGTTTTACCTCTGTGACCGGTATACTGCGTTGGTGTGAGTGCGGCTTCCGGGACGCTGCAAGTAGATCCGGTGGCTCCTTGATCCGGTTTGATGAAATATTAGGATTCCGGTAGAATTGGAGAAATAATGAAATACTTTTGAAAGTAAAGTGTACAGCAAAAGATCCTCCCTTACTACTGCTGTTCAGAGAGAAAGTAACAATGAAGCAAGTTAGAAATTATCAAAATTAGAATCACAACATGAAGGATGCGATCATATAAAAAACAATTTTCAGGCAAGGAATGATGGTTCAGGTGTGCCTGATATAGGGTGGAGGAAAGGTAGGCAGGATATACCTTAAAGGTATATCACATTTAGTGAGAACTTAGATGAATAGACATAAGTACATCTATACAGAATATAAGTGCATGATTTTCCAGGGAGGCTAATTGCGTGGCCATGCACAAAGTAGTGGCAAACCTCTCTAGGCAGACAGAGGCAGAGTCAGATTTTTAAATGTTGTGTCAAGCAGCCCAGGTAGGTAATATATCAAGAAAAGTCCAAAGTGTTGGAAGCTTACTAAGACAAATAGTCCTTTTATCAATTTAAAGCTGCAATATGGTTGAGAGGGCTTTTAAATCCTGCAGGATGCAAATGCAAGCAGTCAATAAGTCATGCAAGAAGTAGTAGAGTAAGGTGGAAATCAAAGCATAGAGCACATAAAGCAAGGAAATAGTTAATGTGAAACATAGATGCAGGAGGATACCTCTTTAGTGATTCTCTATCCCTCTGTCAACTGCACCTGTTCGCTACATATAGAGCAGATATTCAGCTTTCCAGAACTCGTGCTTTTCCCTTGTACTCTCTCCTTGCAGAACACCACAACAGCACACTGGGAAATCCACTGTGCAAACCAGATGCGGAATAGAGTTGGCAGCATTAGATTTGTTCTTGCTTGAGCTTGCTTTATCTTCGCATTATCGTTCGTATGCTCCGCCAAACAGACAAACCAGCATGTCAGGTCACATGGGTCGGTCAGCCAATTGCCGTCACGTGAGAGACGGGGCTTCCTCAGGGTTTGATGATGTGACGTCTTCTATGCAGGCTTTTAAAGCTACATGAACACAGCCCATATTTGGAGGTGAACAAAAAAACAAAACTAACGATTTTGAACAAAATCTATAATAAACACAATTATTCTATTTACACATTATATCCTAAATTATTTAACCACAATCCAGGAAACGTTTTTCCCACACTTTTGTTGAATTTAGATGATAGTCAGATGTTGGGGTAAGTATATTTTTAACATAGATTTTATAAGAAGCTAGCCATATCAAGCTTCTTATTCGTGCCATTTGGTCCAATGGTAGAGAGGTTATATATCCACCTGCACTCCTTTTGAAGTAGAGCCTTGTCATTGTCCCCACCTCTACCATTTGTAATATCTCATTCTATGCCAGTTACTCTCACACAGTCTGGTATGCTATTGTGGAAAATTTCAAAATGCCTTGCTACACTACTATTCTGAGCCTTATATTTAATGTCGTCACGGTGTTCAAGGATTCTGTCTTTCAGAATCCTTTTTGTTTTCCCACCATAGTAGCTGGGGCAAGAACAAGAGAGTAGATAAACTACTTCTTCAGTATTGCAGTTGATAAAATGTCTTAATTTGTATACGCTCTCAGTGCAAGCAGAGAAGACTTTAGGAGCTGGAAAATACAAGGGAGATAGCGCAATCCTTGATTCAAGGCAGTATTTATTCAAAATTGGTACAAAGACACGCTAGCAGTATCATACTCACTAGACAATAAAAACAAACAGGCCCATAGATGAGTGTCGATTCAAAAGGAAGATGTGGTAAACTTGCACCAATCAGTCCTCTGTTCACGCTAGGCAAACGATCTCCGTTTCAAGGTCCCCGCCAGCAACAGTTTGCGGAATCACTGCCATCACGTCAAAACACCTTCCTACAGATCCTTGATGAGGACAAATGTAAACTCTATGTGTTTTGCCGGTTGAACACCCCGGCTTTCTCAAGAGTGATTCACTTCACCCGGTAACAGGACGAAAACAGAAAAGTACTCCGATCCCTCGCATGTCTGGCTGTGATGTCATTAACATGGGACACAAAACGCTGAACTAAAAAAGAACTATGCTTCCCAGCATGTCTTTGCCATAAAACCTACAAGCTACACATTTTTAGCTAGAAACCACTAGAAAGCTCTATGAATTACATTTAAATACTGTCAGACCCCAAAAGTATCACAGCACCTCCAAATTTAACCCCCTTTATCCAAAGACACTCCCATCCATGTTTAGCACTAAAGACTAACAGAGACAGAGAAATTTAGACCAGGCAGATGCTCCCCACATAAAGGGGACTGTTTATTCAAAGAAATATCTTACCAATACTCTCTGAGACCACCTCATCCATCTCAATATATATATATATATATCTATATATATATATATATATATATATATATATATTAGTACATATATTGAGACATACGATAAAAGGGGGTATAAGGAAAGGAATTTAAGAGAAAACAGGAGAGCGACATAAGAAAAAGCAAAATGTTTAAAATAAGGAACATAGGAGAAAGAAAGGATCTCAAAAGAGACATACGAGAAAAGCAGGGGGTTTCAGGAGAAAGACTTGAGAGAAAACAGGGGGTCTAAAAAAAGACATGAAAGAAAGCATGGGTTTGCAGAAGAAAGACACAAGAGAAGGCAGGGGATCTCAGTAGAAAGTCATAAACGAAATGAGAAAAAAGACGAGAGAAAGCAGGGTGTCTCAAGAGAAAGACATGAGAGAAAGCAGGGGGTCTCAGGAGAAAGACACTAGAGAAAGCAGGGGGTCTAAGGAGAAAGACAAAAGAGAAAGCAGGGGTCTCAAGAGAAAGACATGAGAGAAAGTAAGGGTTCTCATGTGAATGACATAAGAGAAAGCAGGGGGACTCAAGATAAAGACATAAGAAAAAGCAGGGGTCTCAGAAGAAATACATGAGAGATGGCAGAGGGATATGAATATAAAGGTATGAAAGTAAGCTGGGCATCTCAGGAGAAATACATGAAAGAAAACAGGGGTCTTAGGAGAGACCCATTACAGAAGAGGTCTCAAGAGAAAGGTATGAGGGAATGCAGGAGGTCTCAGGAAAAATACATAAGAGAAAGCAGGGGTCTTGGGAGAAAGACATGAGAGAAAGCAAGGGGTTCATCAGAAAGACATGAGAACAAGCAGTGGGTCTCAGAAAAAGACATATGAGAAAGTAGGTGCCTCAAGAGAAAGGCAGGAGAGAAAGCAGGGGATCTCAATAGAAAGGTATAAGAGTAAACAGGGGGGTCGCAGGAGAAAGACATGAGAGAAAGCAGGGGTTTTAGGAGAAACATGAGAGAAAGCAGAGGTTTTCAGGAAAAAGACACTAGAAAAGGCAGAAGGACTCACAATAAAGATATAAGAGAAAGAAGAGGGTCTCAAAAGAAAATCATGAGAGAAAGCAGGGGTTTTAGATGAAGACAAAAGAGAAAGCAAGGGTTCTAAGGAAAAAGACACAAAAGTAAACATGGTGTCTCAAGAGAAAGACAGGAGAAAAACAGGGGATCTCAGGAGAAAAACATCAAAGAAAGCAAGGGGTCTTGGGAGAAAGACACAAGAGAAAGCATGGTGTCTCAAGAGAGAAAGCAGGGGATCTCAGGACAAAGACACAAGAGGAAGCAGGGGGTCTCAGTAGAAAGACACAAGAGAAAGCAGGGGTTCTCAGGATAAAGTCATAAAAGAAAACAGTGTCTCAAGAGAAAGACATGATAGAAACTAGGGTGTCTCAGGAGAAAGACATGAGAGAAAGCAAGGGGTCTTGGGAGAAATAAATATGAGACATGAGAGAAAGCAGGGGATCTCAGGACAAAGACACAAGAGGAAGCAAGGGGGGTCTCAGTAGAAAGACACAAGAGAAATCAAGGGTTCTCAGGAGAATGACACAAAAGGAAACATGTTGTATCAAGAGAACGGCATGAGAAAAAGCAGGGGGGTTTAAGAGGAAAATTTAAGAGAAAGCAGGGGATTTTAGGACAAAGACACAAGAGGAAGCAGTGGGAGGGGTTAGTAGAAAGACACAAGAGAAAGCAGGGGTTCTCAGGAGAAAGACCCAAAATAATAATAATCCTTTAAACTAAACCCCAATAAAATGCATATACAAAACCATAAAATTAATATAACATTTCTAAGTTCTTTTTATTAGTTAATATTTATAAACACATTGAAATATATTTGTAGAAAACCAGATATGAATCAATACTATACACGTTAACTATTATAATATACTATGCAAAGATCATACAATTTACCTTTAGAACTAGCCTTATTCACAATTTAGTTTCCCAAGTCAGAGTTGCATTTAATATGTTGCATCTGAGCCACTAATCTCCAGACAGTACAATTAGTTATTTAGCCACAATTTATCTTATATAATTCAAATTTAAAACATCAGAAATAGTATATATTATTTGTGCAAACAACCAACTCCTATGCCAACTTATCTAAGCTGAAATAAGTTCTTAGTTATCTACAATTAAGACAATTCTAAAACATATATATATATATATATATATATATATATATTTGCAAAGATAAACTCCTTAGCATTTATGATTAGTTTTACAATACATAGGCTATGAAATACAAGGTTAAAATACAATTGTTCTTTTAAATCTGCTAATTGCAGTTTAGTTATAATCACAAAATACCTTTTGATTTAAATATTATATATATATTTAACAATCGCGTATACTTCACGAAAATGATCAAATCGATAATTCAGTTTCCAAAACTTTTGTTCCACCTCATATGAGAATAAGTGTATTTGCAATATGGATCATAAGAAGGTAGCCAAATCTTGTTTATAGTAACTGTATTTCAACGCAGCCAATTTTTCTCAGTTACCAGTCTTCCAGCAAAGTCAGCCCACCTCTCTCTCCCCTTGCATACAGCTTATATTGTCTTAATCATTGGTGAGAATATGGGAGGCCCTTACGGAAACTGATCTGTGATTCGCCCTCAGAGCTGTCCCTGGTCCACCCTTAGATATTTGATTGGCTATGTGGATTTACATGTGTTCCAACAGACAATTCATATGGCTGTCATACCATTCAAATCCCCTAGGGGGCAGCAGACAACCAACAAATACAGTCCCACCATACTCTTTTTGTTACAATTTAATATATCTTTCTAAAATGACCATTTAAACCACCATAACTCCTTGCATTAATAAATCTTTCCTTTCAGTATCCATATCTCATCTAGCATAACAGAAAACCTACAACCTGATACCAAACACCACTATTTCATCAGTTTCCATGTTAAAATAGAAAATATCCACCTATCTCTGTGTTCATGACTAAGGATATCTTGTTTTCCTGTAAAACAAAGGTCAGATATTATTTTGAAATTAGTCTAACATTTATACATTTATTATATAGATACTTATTTAGAGATCCCATCTCCACATTAGTTCCTCCTGTAATTTTCACTAGATTTCTGGAAAACAGAGGAAAATGTGTTTATCTTTACATCAATGGGTCAGTATTTGTATATATCAATGTAGTTATTATTCAATACAGTGAATATTTATTTAATATATTATGTCCCAGCTCAATACATATACAGGAAGTGCAGAATTATTAGGCAAATGAGTATTTTGACCACATCATCCTCTTTATGAATGTTGTCTTACTCCAAGCTGTATAGGCTCGAAAGCCTACTACCAATTAAGCATATTAGGTGATGTGCATCTCTGTAATGAGAAGGGGTGTGGTCTAATGACATCAACACCCTATATCAGGTGTGCATAATTATTAGGCAACTTCCTTTCCTTTGGCAAAATGGGTCAAAAGAAGGACTTGACAGGCTCAGAAAAGTAAAAAATAGTGAGATATCTTGCAGAGGGATGCAGCACTCTTAAAATTGCAAAGCTTCTGAAGCGTGATCATCGAACAATCAAGCGTTTCATTCAAAATAGTCAACAGGGTCGCAAGAAGCGTGTGGAAAAACCAAGGCACAAAATAACTGCCCATGAACTGAGAAAAGTCAAGCGTGCAGCTGCCAAGATGCCACTTGCCACCAGTTTGGCCATATTTCAGAGCTGCAACATCACTGGAGTGCCCAAAAGCACAAGGTGTGCAATACTCAGAGACATGGCCAAGGTAAGAAAGGCTGAAAGACGACCACCACTGAACAAGACACACAAGCTGAAACGTCAAGACTGGGCCAAGAAATATCTCAAGACTGATTTTTCTAAGGTTTTATGGACTGATGAAATGAGAGTGAGTCTTGATGGGCCAGATGGATGGGCCCGTGGCTGGATTGGTAAAGGGCAGAGAGCTCCAGTCCGACTCAGACGCCAGCAAGGTGGAGGTGGAGTACTGGTTTGGGCTGGTATCATCAAAGATGAGCTTGTGGGGCCTTTTCGGGTTGAGGATGGAGTCAAGCTCAACTCCCAGTCCTACTGCCAGTTTCTGGAAGACACCTTCTTCAAGCAGTGGTACAGGAAGAAGTCTGCATCCTTCAAGAAAAACATGATTTTCATGCAGGACAATGCTCCATCACACGCGTCCAAGTACTCCACAGCGTGGCTGGCAAGAAAGGGTATAAAAGAAGAAAATCTAATGATATGGCCTCCTTCTTCACCTGATCTGAACCCCATTGAGAACCTGTGGTCCATCATCAAATGTGAGATTTACAAGGAGGGAAAACAGTACACCTCTCTGAACAGTGTCTGGGAGGCTGTGGTTGCTGCTGCACGCAATGTTGATGGTGAAAAGATCAAAACACTGACAGAATCCATGGATGGCAGGCTTTTGAGTGTCCTTGCAAAGAAAGGTGGCTATATTGATCACTGATTTGTTTTTGTTTTGTTTTTGAATGTCAGAAATGTATATTTGTGAATGTTGAGATGTTATATTGGTTTCACTGGTAAAAATAAATAATTGAAATGGGTATATATTTGTTTTTTGTTAAGTTGCCTAATAATTATGCACAGTAATAGTCACCTGCACACACAGATATCCCTAAAATAGCTATAACTAAAAACAAACTAAAAACTACTTCCAAAACTATTCAGCTTTGATATTAATGAGTTTTTTTGGGTTCATTGAGAACATGGTTGTTGTTCAATAATAAAATTAATCCTCAAAAATACAACTTGCCTAATAATTCTGCACTCCCTGTATACATATATATGTGTTATTTGAGTATTTCAAACTCAAATGAAAAACTGGCATCATTCCTTTTGCAAGATTTATTTATTTGTATTTATGTTTTACAGAGACTTTAAATGCTAATTTGCCTGGGGTTGTATATTGGAAACTCCGCAGGGGCAATTCATACTTATGTGACATAAATAATATCTTCAGCTAAAACTGGTTTTCCCTACAAATCTCATTAAGCCTAAAAGAAAGATCCCAGACATTGCGTCTATATTAGCTCAGGGGATCCTTTAACTTAGGTAATGAAACAGATGCTTTCTTTTTGAAATAACTTAAATGTTATCTTAATTAGGAGAAGCGTATCTTATGTCTGATATTTGTTTTTAAACTAATTTGTCTTTCTTTGAAATGACTGCTTGACCAAATGTTTTAGGGCCAGCAGAAAGGGTCAGTCACAATCTGATAGGGTTTTCAGATTCACACCTTAGCAAGAAAATGTTTCTTTTGAAGTGACCTTTATGATTCATCCTGTGTATTCAAAAGAAGAAAATGGGGTTAAATTACACACAGTGAAAACCATCTCATACTGGATTTTTAGCTACAAAATGAAATATCAAATATCTGATATATCTGTAGCTTATTTACAGGTATCATGACATAATCTCCCCTTCCAATTTTAAATAGATATAGGACACATGTATTTGAATTGGCTTAGAGTCAGCGGTACTTTGTGAGTATATTGACTGTATCCATCATAGACAGTCTTCTATGAAGAGAGTCCGTTATTTTTGGGCTCTTGTGCTCATTAGTTAGGCATCTTTAAACTACAATATGTCTTTAGTGCATTTGGGAATATGACTTCATTCTCCTTCTAGGACTTGTAGTTGGGACCTAGGAAGGCACGCTCGCAACTGATTAATATGGACACATTTATCTATGAAACTGTCATTTTTGGGGATCCTTATTTTATAGGCCACTGGAGATATTTTGTCAGTAATGACAAAAGGACCTTTCCATTATGGAAGAAATTTCTTCTCCTTAACCTGGTCTCTTCCAAAGTTATAAAGATAAACTCTATCATTTATTTCATATTCCTTTTTGGACGTTTTGAGATCATAATAGGTTTTAGTGGCAGTTGCAGCTTTCTCTAAGTTCCTTTGAGCAAATGCAAAGGCATATTGCAAGTGCTTTCTTAGGTTCTCCACATATTGATGCGTATTGGCAGCGTTTATCAAGTTCTGGTCTGATGTACGGTACAGTAGATGTTGAGGTAGAACCATTCTTCTACCAGTCATCAGTTTAAAAGGTGACATATTGGTAGCACTACTTGGAGTTGCTCTTAATGCCATTAAGACCAGAGGTAGTTTTATATCCCAGTCTTTACCCATTTCATTCACAAACTTTTTTAGGATTTTCACAATGGACTGGTTGTAACGCTCTACACCACCACTTGAGGCAGCTCTATATGCAATATGGAGCTTTCTTTTAACCCCTAGTATTTTCCACATTTTGGTCATCACTTCACTAGTGAAGTGGGTTCCCCGATCTGATTCGATCCTTTGGGGCAAACCAAATCTGGAAAACATGTGGTTGATGAGCAAAGCTGCGCATGTTTCAGCACTATTGTTAGGTGCACTGATGCACTCTACCCATTTAGTGAACAGGCATGTCACTGGTAACATGTATTTGCTACCTCTTGATGACCTTGTTACTGGACCAATAAAATCAATTTGTATATCTGACCATGGCATTACCATCCCCCTTTTCTGCAATGGTGCTCTATGCGTTGGCGCAGTGGGTTGGAACTGTGGACAGATTAACCAACCTTGACAGTAGGTTTGAACATCTTTCAACATGTGTGGCCAAAAGGCGTTATCACGCAATATTTCAAACGTTAATTTGGCGCCACGATGGCCAGATGTGGGAGCATCATGGGCATGTCGAAGCATTAGACCTCTGAACTTGGTGGATACTACCCATTGTTGGATGCCAGTTTTGGAGGTTCTAATTAACAAACCATCCTGTAGCTTGAATTGTGAATTGGATTTCATTTAGATTCTAAGATCTTCTTTGCCAATACAATCATCTTTTGAGATGGGGTTGCTTTCAGGATCTTCTATGTGTTTATAGAAGATGCCTACAATGGGGTCTTCTTTTTGACTAGTGATCAGGTCTTCACTAGGAGAATCCTGACTCCATCGTACCAACTTAGGCTCACTCTGTTGTTTAGCCTGGTTTCTGGTAGTGGCTTCTACCTGAATTGCACACATTAAGTGGTCAATATTAATTAGTTCTCCAGTTATGGCTCCTTGTTTGGCTAATGAATACACAAGATCATTGCCTTCCTTATTAGGACCTAAAACCCTGGAATGACCCTTGGTCTTTTTCCAGTGTATTGTTAAATCATTGGATACCACCAGGTTAATAATCTCGCAGAACAACTTGCCATGCTTGACTGGTTTGTTGTTACTTTTCTGCATGCCATTCCTTTTCCAAGTTGGCAGGTATTCAACAAAACTGTTGCCCACATAATTTGAGTCAGTAATGATCACACATTCATGAATATCCTGTTCAATAGCCATTTCAATGGTTTTTAGAACAGCATATAGTTCTGCAACTTGACTGGATCTTGGTCCAATGTTGAAATCTATATATATATTTGGGAATTCATTTGCCCAAGTTATACCAATGCCAGCGACTAATCTGCGCTCATTATCAATAGTGGCATGGTAAGAACAACCATCAACATATACCCAAGGTAATGTTTGACAATGGTCCTCATTGTACATTTTATATGGGGAAAGCAATTGTTCCTCCAGGAAATCATCTTCTGATAATTCTTCCCCAGGATCCTTAGCAGTACAGTCGTGGAGCTCAGGAAGTCCCTGTGCGACTGGATTCTTTTTATTCTGCTTGTAGCGAATTTCTAAAGGCCAGCCTTGTAAGGAAAGGGTCCACGCTGTTATGCGGCTATTAGACAAATTCCCATCTCTTATTCTCTCACTTTGCAGATATAGTAAAGGCTGGTGGGCCGTTTCTACAATAATTTTCTCGCCCTGTATCTAGCTGCGGAAATTTTGTAGAGCCCATACAGTAGATAAGAGGGCTTTTTCGCAATCACTAACTTTTATTTCTACTGGGGATAGAGTTTTGCTTGCGTAAGCAATGACTTTGCTTAAATTATCATGCTTTTGGTATAAAACAGCACTCATGCTTATATCTGTGTACCTGTTTATAAGAAGAAAGGTTTACCACCTTCAGTGTACGCTAAGCAAGGTGCTTGAGTGAGTTTCCTCTTCAACTCTCTGATGGCTGTCTCTTGGGTCTCACTCCAGTACCATTTTGCATCCTTCTTTAGAAGAAGTAGCAGTGGTTTAGCTAATTCTGCATAATTATCAATGAATTTGCGAGAATAATTTGTCATACCCAGGAATGATCTCAATTCCTTTAAGTTAGTTGGGTTTTTAGAATTTACTATAGCTTCCACTTTTTTCTTCTGAGGATTTAACCCTTCAGAAGTAACTTCATGTCCCAAGAAGTTTACATGAGTGCGGCACCATTGAGCTTTTTGTAGGGATAATTTGACACCTGCCCTTTTAAGTTGGCTGGGGACGTGTTTAAGCTGTGCTTTTGATTAAGTCTGTGCTTTTGATTAAAACATCATCAACATAAGATAAGGTCCCCTTTTCCAGTGCATCAGGCATAGCCTTATGCATGAATACAGCAAATTCATGTCCAGAATTTATGTATCCAAATGGGAATCTCTGAAATGCATACTGGACCTTTTGGAATGAGAATGCCAGCTTATACTGGTCCTCCTCATGTACCTTTATGGTCCAATATCCCTGCACTCAATCAATGGCAGTGAATATTTTGGATCCCTGCATCTGTGCTAGGCACTGGTCAATGTATGGCTCAGGCCAGCCAGACATGTACAGTCATTTGTTTAGTTGCCTTAAGTCAGCACATAAACACCATTGTCCATTGGGCTTAAGAACACCTAGAATAGGATTATTATAATAGCTGTGCACCTGTCTGATAATACCTCTTTCTTCCAAGTTCCTCATGATTTCTGCAAGAGAATCATATGAGGCTAAAGGAAGTCTGTATTGTTTAACAAAGACAGGTGGCGCATTGGGATCTGTTTGTATTCTTGCAATGTGCAAGTCTGTGACCAAATTACATTATTTATGCAATCAATTATGGTGCTTACTCGCTTCAGGAGATCACTACCAATAATTAAAGATCAGTTGGCAGATCCACTATAATGACAGGGTGTCATTATGACCCTGTTCCCCACTTCAAATTTTAACCATGCCGTACCATAGACATTTAGAGAATCACTCCCAACTCCTATTAGAGAACCATCAAATTCTTTTATTTTAGGTTTGTGGGGTGTTAGCTCATTTAGCTGTGTGTAGTACCCGTGGGATATAATAGTTGCTTGAGACCCAGTATCAATTAATCCCATGATAGGGTTGGAGATTGAATCCTGCAGCTCAGCTAATACATTATATCTCCCTGCAGTTTCTACCATTTCACACATAAAATTGCCATGATCATACATCTGCAGGCTTCACCACGTGTTACCTGAATCCGCCGTGTTACCTGATGCAGAAGAAACTTTGTTCTTACCACTAATGTCCTCTATAATTGGGCCGGTTGGGTTCTTGTGTACTGCATCTGTGGAAATAAGGTTAAGGGAATGCTGCAAAGGAAGAGATTTGTTAATGCTTTCAGGCTGAGGTTGCTCACCATCACAGCTAAATTGTCCGTTTCCGGTCTGTGGGGAGAGAACATGATTAGTACCATTATTGACATTTATCATTTAATTTGGTATATCTCTCCCCTCCCTTTCAGGTGATACTGCATTATTTATGACTTTGCCTGTGGCCCACCGCTGGCCACTGGCTGTACTCCTAAAAAAGGATTTTTAGGTTGCTGAGTCGTAAATGCTTGACACATATTAGCAAATTGTTCACTCAACTGAATTTGCTGGGTCCTAAGCTGATCTACTTGATCGTACAAGTTACCTCTACCCCTGGGCCTATCTCTTGATGCCCCATAGTAGTGATTCCTGGACCATTGGGTCCCCTCAGAATCAGGGCCGCTGTTTCTATCCTGGCGTGGTTGCACCTGGGGTTCAACTTGTTCAGCATTAGTATTTTGGGTAGCATTATCTACTTGGGGTGTCTGGTTACCCTGAGAGTATTTTCGCCACTTATTGTATCTACCTTTGCAGGGATACCTATTATCTTGTGGGTATTCTTCTCTTTGGGAGTAATTATTTACCTGGTTATGTCCCCCTTCTTGGGTATATTCCCTCTGCGCCGTGTTACCTGATGCAGAAGAAACTTCGTTCTTACCACTAATGTCCTCTATAATTGGGCCGGTTGGGTTCTTGTGTACTGCATCTGTGGAAATAAGGTTAAGAGAATGCTGCAAAGAAAGATATTTGTTAATGCTTTCAGGCTGAGGTTGCTCACCATCACAGCTAAATCGTCCGTTTCCGGTCTGTGGGGAGAGAACATGATTAGTACCATTATTGACATTTATCATTTAATTTGGTATATCTCTCCCCTCCCTTTCAGGTGATACTGCATTATTTATGACTTTGCCTGTGGCCCACCACTGGCCACTGGCTGTACTCCTAAAAAAGGATTTTTAGGTTGCTGAGTCGTAAATGCTTGACACATATTAGCAAATTGTTCGCTCAACTGAATTAGCTGGGTCCTAAGCTGATCTACTTGATCGTACAAGTTACCTCTACCCCTGGGCCTATCTCTTGATGCCCCATAGTAGTGATTCCTGGACCATTGGGTCCCCTCAGAATCAGGGCCGCTGTTTCTATCCTGGCGTGGTTGCCCCTGGGGTTCAACTTGTTCAGCGTTAGTATTTTGGGTAGCATTATTTACTTGGGGTGTCTGGTTACCCTGAGAGTATTTTCGCCACTTATTGTATCTACCTTTGCAGGGATACCTATTATCTTGTGGGTATTCTTCTCTTTGGGAGTAATTATTTACCTGGTTATGTCCCCCTTCTTGGGTATATTCCCTCTGCGCAGTGTTACCTGATGCAGAAGAAACTTCGTTCTTACCACTAATGTCCTCTATAATTGGGCCGGTTGGGTTCTTGTGTACTGCATCTGTGGAAATAAGGTTAAGAGAATGCTGCAAAGGAAGAGATTTGTTAATGCTTTCAGGCTGAGGTTGCTCACCATCACAGCTAAATCGTCCGTTTCCGGTCTGTGGGGAGAGAACATGATTAGTACCATTATTGACATTTATCATTTAATTTGGTATATCTCTCCCCTCCCTTTCAGGTGATACTGCATTATTTATGACTTTGCCTGTGGCCCACCGCTGGCCACTGGCTGTACTCCTAAAAAAAGATTTTTAGGTTGCTGAGTCGTAAATGCTTGACACATATTAGCAAATTGTTTGCTCAACTGAATTAGCTGGGTCCTAAGCTGATCTACTTGATCGTACAAGTTACCTCTACCCCTGGGCCTATCTCTTGATGCCCCATAGTAGTGATTCCTGGACCATTGGGTCCCCTCAGAATCAGGGCCGCTGTTTCTATCCTGGCGTGGTTGCCCCTGGGGTTCAACTTGTTCAGCGTTAGTATTTTGGGTAGCATTATTTACTTGGGGTGTCTGGTTACCCTGAGAGTATTTTCGCCACTTATTGTATCTACCTTTGCGGGGATACCTATTATCTTGTGGGTATTCTTCTCTTTGGGAGTAATTATTTACCTGGTTATGTCCCCCTTCTTGGGTATATTCCCTCTGCGCCTTAGCCCTTGATGGGGAGGGGTAGAGTTAAACCTTTCGGGCCACCTCCACATAGGTTATTTTTTAGATTCCAAATTGAGGGGGCTAGGTGACACCCTAGTTTCGGCCACTACTTTAGGATTGGTCTTTCTCTCCCTTTTATCCCCCTGTTCACTGGACTGCTGAATAGAGTATAACTTTGTACTCTCTTTGATCAGCCATTCCAATGAGCAGTTCTCATCAAAATCTCTAGCTAAATTAATTTTGATAGGTGCGGGCAGTGCTTCAAAAAATAAATTCACATATTCTGAGCATTCAAATATCGGATTATCTTCAGTCATACTGTACGCATTTTTCAGTACAGAAAGGAATTCTATAGGGCTTTGATTTGCACTACATTTTAAACCATATACAGCTATTTTCGCTGCAGTTTTAGTGCAATGTTGCACGAATTCTTTTCTGCACTGTCGTTTTGTCTCATTCCAGGAATGAATATTCATATCCTTTAGTGAAGCAAAGAATTTGCGTTATTTACCTTCAAATACCCAGGGCAGAAATTCAATTTCTTTCATGTAATTAGCAAGAGTCCATGAGCTAGTGACGTATGGGATATACATTCCTACCAGGAGGGGCAAAGTTTCCCAAACCTCAAAATGCCTATAAATACACCCCTCACCACACCCACAATTCAGTTTTACAAACTTTGCCTCCCATGGAGGTGGTGAAGTAAGTTTGTGCTAGATTCTACGTTGATATGCGCTTCGCAGCAGGCTGGAGCCCGATTTTCCTCTCATAGTGCAGTGAATGTCAGAGGGATGTGAAGAGAGTATTGCCTATTTGAATTCAATGGTCTCCTTCTACGGGATCTATTTCATAGGTTCTCTGTTATCGGTCGTAGAGATTCATCTCTTACCTCCCTTTTCAGATCGACGATATACTCTTATATACCATTACCTCTACTGATTCTCGTTTCAGTACTGGTTTGGCTATCTACTATATGTAGATGAGTGTCTTAGGGTAAGTAAGTCTTATTTTATTATGACACTCTAAGCTATGGTTGGGCACTTTCTATGTAAAGTTCTAAATATATGTCTTTAAACTTATATTTGCCATGATTCAGGATAATCCGTATTCCTTTAAAAATTCAGACTGTCAGTTTCATTATTTGGGATAATGCATTTTAATTCAATTTTCAATTGATCATTTTTCCCTGTGTGCTGTTAGGCTCGCGGGGGCAGAAAATGTTTCTTTTTATTGCGTCATTCTTGGCGCAGACTTTTTGGGCGCAAAAATTTCGTCATTTCCGGCGCCGTAGTTGACGCCGGAAGTTGTATTCTGTTAATACGTCATTTTTGACGCATGTGTATTCAGACATTTTTTTGCGCCAAAAAATGTGGGCGTCGGTTCTGGCATCAGAGAATGTGGCGTCATACTTGGCGCCAAAAATATGGGCGTTGTATTTAGCGCCAATAATGTGGGCGTCATATTTGGCGACAAAAAATGTGGGCGTATTTTTTGTTTCACTTTTTTTCCTCACATTATTTAAACCTCACTTTTTTATTGCTTCTGGTTTCTAGAAGCTTATTATTTTGCATTCTTTTCCCATTCCTGAAACTGTCATTTAAGGAATTTGATAATTTTGCTTTAAATATTGTTTTTTTTCTATTACATATTGCAAGATTTCACTGTTCCTGTTTCAAAACAATCTAAAAGGATTCCTGTTGACTGAGTTCAGTCCTACCAAAGCTAAGTTCATTTATTTTAAATGTTATGAATGTTTATCTTTAGCTATGGTTTGTAATAAGTTATCATGATAAACTTTTACATGCAGAATCCATTAGTATTTATGCTTTATATATTGCCATTCTTTTTGCATCTTATGTACAAGAAATATTTAGAAGATTTATAAGAAATATTTTTCTGATTCTATTTTAAAGGCTTTGTCTGACTTTGTGCCTTCTAATAAAATTTTTAGGTCTTTTTCAAACTTCTTTTTTTTAATTATTGAAGTTTCAAATGACCAACAACATACTGATTTATTCTTCTCTGATGATGTTTTTTCTCATTCAGAAATTTCTTCATCAGATATTGACACTAACAAATCTACTTTTTTATTTTATTTTTTTATTAAAGTACATTTGTTCTTTGTTGAAAAGGTGTTGATTATTTTGGATATTAAGGTAACTAGTTCTTTTTCAAGACTAGCTAACACTATTTCTGCTTATTTATTCTTCTGTGTTTTCAGAGGGTTTTCTTTTCCAATTCCTCATACTAGGGAATGGAATAGGCTGAGAATTTTCTTTTATTCCTTCTTCAAAGGTTTTAAACTATATTCTTTGCCGGCAGTTAAATTCAATTTGGAGGGTTCTCCAATTTATTGGGGCTATCTCTACTCCTACTAATTATGCTATTGTTTCTATAGCAAAATAGTTTTTATTTTCCTTTAGATGGTTGTATCTTATTTATGGAAAATTATTTAGTTTCAGGTACTTTTCTTCGACCTGTGATTTATTTGGATGTTGCAATTGCTTCATTTTTTCTGTTTACTTTAAGATCAAGTATCAGATTATGATTTATTTTAGCATTGTTAAAGGGACAAAATTTACTAGACTAGGTGCTGTTGCATTTGTCTTGTTGTTTTGCATTTATTGATTATGCAAGTCCACTGTATTGACTGGTCCTTTAACTGGACTATTATGCTAATAATTTAATTTGTGTCTTCATTTTATTGAATATTTTCGCAAATGAGGTTTAATCTATGTCTTTAGCTGTTTTAGCTAGAAGAATTTTGTGATTTCTAAAAATCCATATTTCTTTTGTTCTAAGATTATCAATTATTTGTTTTATAATTGGATTCAATTCTTAACTGTTACTCTGGGCTTCAAGATTGAGTTCTAAGTCTAAAACTTTAAGCTTATACTAGTTTGGTTGTTCTTATTAAGGAACAAATTCCTGAATTCTTTCCCAAGTAACATGTTTTTAATTGGAAATTTTTCAGTTCGAAATCAGCTCCCTAAAATTGCGATGTACGTGCCGTATTCCAGCTTGGCTGGCAAGGGGCAGGTTAAGACTTTTTTTGAAATTTATTTGGTTCTATTCGGTCCAAATTTCTTTGATTTTATTCCAGTAAGGCTAACACTTTCTTTAAGTGTGTTTCGGTCCTATATATTTGGGTACTGTTGAAGCATGGCTGATCACCCGTGGGGTTCAAGCGCTGCTCAGACCTGGAATCTTCTGGGGTATTTCTTCCAGTTCCATTTTTAGGAACTGGGTTTTGGAGTTTTATTCAAACTATTCTGCCTTTTTTTGGTCAGTGATAGCATTATTTGTTTTCATTAGATACAATAAATGCATATTTTCATTTTTCTGTTTTCATTCAGATTATTTTCTGAGGATGCGGAATCTCATATGATTCACTTTGTTCTTCCAGGACATAGTTAGAGGATCTTTTTTTTTCAAAAGCTCTTGATTCCTCACACAAGGGTCACCTTTTTTAGGTTTACAGATAGTTTGTGTCACTGTCTTTATCTCTATCAGACAAGGGACAATTTTATTGGGTTCCGTCTGTCTGTACCTTTAGTCTCTATTATTTCCTTCAGTTGCTACATATGCATAGAAGTTTTAGGTCTTATGGCCACAGCATTGGATTCAATTCCCTTTGCTCATTTTCAATAGAAAGAACCTTTCCAGTCTTTTATGCTGAATTATGGTGCAGGGATTCTAGGATTTCGCATTTTTAATCTTCGAATCCTAATATTTATCTCTCTTGATTTGGTGGTTAAAATCACCATCATTTAGTTCTGCAGGTCTCTTCGTTTCTTTCAACCTGGACCATGATCTCTACAGATGTGAGTCTTTTTGGTTGGGAGGCTGTCTGAGGATCTCTGTCAGCACAAGGGGTTTGGAAATCTCAGGAGGCGAGATTACCATTTGATATTTTAGAACTCCATGCTTTCTCAGAGTTTTTCAGTTAGTTTCTCTTTGAAGAAGAGACGTTTATTGTTTTTCAGACAATATCACAACTATGGTGTATGTCAATCATCAGGGTACGACTATCAGTCCTTAGGCTGTGACAGAAGTGTCTCGGATATCAGCTTGGGCTAAATCCAGCTCCTATCTAAATTCTGTGTTTTTTTTCCCAGGTATAGATATTTGGGAAGCGGATTATCTCTGTTAATCAAGCTTTACTTCCGGGAGAATGGTCTCTCTTACCCAGATATGTTTTTCAATTTTTCAGATGTGAGCATTTCTAGAAATAGATCTGTTGGCATCTCATCTGAATAAAGAACTTCCCAGGGGCCTAGTCAGGTCCAGGGATCTTCAGGCGGAAGTAGTGTATGCATTGACATTTCTTTGGAATTATCTTTTTGCCTATTTCTTTTCGCCTCTAGTTCTTCTTCCAAAGTGATTTCCAAAATTCTTATGGAGTATTTGTTTGTTATGCTGGTGGCTCCAGCATGGCCTCTCAGGTTTTGGTATACGGATCTCATTCGGATGGCCAGTTGCCAAACTTGGACACTTCCGTTTAAACCTGACCTTCTTTCTCAAGGCCCATTTTTTCCATCAGGATCTCAAATCATTAAATTTGAAGGGATGGAGATTGAACGCTTGGTTTTTAGTCATAGAGGTTTTTCTGACTCATTGATTAATACTATGTTTCAGGCTCGTAAATCTGTCTCTAGAAAGATTTATTATTGAGTCTGCAAGACCTACTTTTCTTGGCATTCTTTTAAAATTCATAGAATTTTATAATTTTTTCAGGTTGATTTGGATAAGGTTTTGTCTTCAGTTCTTTGATAGGACAAATCTCTACTCTTTCTGTTATTTTTTCACAGAAAGATTGCTAATCACCCTGATATTCATTGTTTTGTACAGGCTTTGGTCCATATCAAGCCTGTCATTAATTCAATCTCTCCTCTTTGGAGTCTCAATTTGGTGCTGAGGGCTTTACAGGCTCCTCTGTTTGAAACTATGCATCCTCTGAACATTAAATTACTTTCTTGGAAAAGTATTGTTCCTTTTGGTTTTTTCTTCTGCTAGAAGAGTTTTTGAGTTATCTGCTCTTTTTTGTGAATATCCTTTTCTGATTTTTAATCAGGATAAGGCAGTGTTACTTCCTGATATTCATCATTTTGTTCAGGTTTTGATTCGTATCAAACCTGTCATTAAGCCAATTTCTCCTCCTTGGAGTCTTAATTGGGTTCTGAAGGTTTTTTTAGGCTCTTCTATTTGAGCATATGCTTGCTCTGGACATTAATTACTTTCATGGAAAGTTTTGTTCTTTTTGGACATCTCTTCAGCTAGAACAGTTTTTGAATTATCTGTTCTTTCTTGTGAATCTCTTTTTTCTGATTTTTTTCATCAGGATAAGGTGGTTTTTGCTGTCCTCATTTCAATTCTTACCTAAAGTTGTAAATTCTAACAAACATTAGGGAGGAATTATTGTTTTCCTAAGACTTCTTTGGTGAGATTCTTACTTTCTTTGGATATAGTAAGAGTTTTTGAAATTCTATGTTGAAGCTATTCAGATTTCAGATAAACTTCTAGTCTATTTTTTATCTTTTCTGGTTTTAGGAAGGTCAAAAAGCTTCTGCCATTTATTTGGCATCTTGCTTAAACTTTTGATTCATCATGCCTATTTGGAGTTGGGTGGATTCCCGCCTCGGAGGATTAAGGCTCATTCTACTAGGTAAGTTTCTACTTCCTGGGCTTTTTAAGAATGAAGCTTCTGTTGATCAGATTTGCAAAGCAATGACTTGGTCTTCTTTGCATACTTTTACTATGTTCTACCATTTTGATGTTTTCTCTTCTTTAGAAGAAGTTTTGGTAGAATGGTATTTCAGGCAGCTGTCTCTTTTGATTCTTCTGCTTATAATTTCATTTTTTTTCATTATAAAAATTGAAACTTTTTTGATTTGGGTAGTGGATTAATTTTTCAGCGGAATTGGCTGTCTTTATTTTATCCCTCCCTCTCTAGTGACTCTTGCGTGGAAGTTCCACATCTTGGGTATTTATTATCCCATACGTCACTAGCTCATGGACTCTTGCTAATTACATGAAAGAAAACATAATTTATGTAAGAACTTACCTGATAAATTCATTTCTTTCATATTAGCAAGAGTCCATGAGGCCCACCCTTTTTTGTGGTGGTTATGATTTTTTTGTATAAAGCACAATTATTCCAATTCCTTATTTTTTTGATGCTTTCGCTCCTTTCTTATCACCCCACTTCTTGGCTATTCATTAAACTGAATTGTGGATGTTGAGAGGGGTGTATTTATAGGCATTTTAAGGTTTGGGAAACTTTGCCCCTCCTTGTAGGAATGTATATCCCATACGTCACTAGCTCATGGACTCTTGCTAATATGAAAGAAATGAATTTATCAGGTAAGTTCTTACATAAATTATGTTTTTTGACTGCTCACTTGTAACATTCATTATAGCTAAAGCATTTTCAAAGGTCTCTAAGTGGTCAATTATAGAGTTGGTTCCCTTGTTGGAGAACTTAGGTACTGCATCCTTTAAGAAGGGAATGATTTTAGGGGTGTCATATACCTTATTAGATGTATCTCGGGATTTCCTAGGAGTTTTATTTTTGGGGTTTTAGCATCTCTTATTTGCACTTTTACTATGGGGAGACCCCCTATGCACATTATTATTATCCACCCTCTGACTCACTACTAGAGCTTCCCTCCCCCTCATCAGCTGAGTTATAGCAGCTCCCTGAATTTACATCATGAGGTGACTGTCTATTTGGGAAATCTATTTCTGACCCAACAGGGGTCCCTTGTCTATATTCTTCCCTAAATTTCTGCATTTCATCTCTGATGCATTCTCTAAGAGAGTTAGAATTATCTGCATTATTCTCGCTGCTAATAGAGGGGTTTTGCATTTTGACGATACAACCTTTTTAAATCCCTTAATTCTCTCTGGCTTTGCGCAAGCTGTTTATTTAACTCTTGTATCTTTGCTAGTAAATCTAAGTTATGCTTATCTAAGGTGGCTATGTCTCGGACAAGCTCATCAATTTTATTTTTGGCTATTTTTAAATTCTCTTTTTAAAACTATTTTTAAATTCTCTTTTTAAAACTGCAAATACTATTTTCTAGCCCCTGTATTTGCAGTTCTTTCTCTATGAGATATAGCGACATTTCGTCAATAATGCATATTACAAGGGGCCAAGATTTTAGTATTAGTTCATCTCGCTTTTGGAGATTTTTGCATTGATTAATTTTTAATAATTCTTGCAATAATTCACAATTTTCATTCCACCTTTCATCATCAATAGCAGTATTTTTAGCGTTAATTTCAAGCATATCTATATAATCATTTAATTCACCCGCAATATTAAACATCTTTTTAATGTGGCCTATAATATCCATTTTAAGAATATTGCCTTGAGTAAGGGGTATTGTCGGGGAATACATTTCAAAACTATGTACAGATTCACTTCTGGTTACAGACATTATTATATTGGCTTAGTATTTGGTTAAATTAAAATGCTAATACAATTTTTACCAATAAAAGAGAGAAGAAAAAAAATATATATTTTCAAAAATATTAATATTAATCTTGAAATATGAAATCAATATTTATTTATTTTTAAAAAATTATATTTTCAAAAATATTAATATTAATCTTGAAATATGAAAATTAATAATTCAATCTTTCAAAAAAAATATATTTTCAAAAATATTAATATTAATCTTGAAATATGAAAATCAATATTTCAAAAAAAAAAAAAATATATATATTTTTTCTCAATAATAATTTCTATTTACTACAAATATATCATATCAATATGATAAATAATAATAATATCTAAAGCAAAGTGCCTCCAAATACTATGTCAGTATATGGCCGGGTTATAATACAATATGTTTAATAATTATCCTTTAAACTAAACCCCAAAAAAATGCATATATAAAATTTCTTAGTTCTTTTTATTAGTTAATATTTATAAACACATTGAAATATATTTGTAGAAAACCAGATATAAATCAATACTATACACGTTAACTATTATAATATGCTATGCAAAGATCATAAAATGTACCTTTAGAACTAGTCTTATTCACAATTTAGTTTCCCAAGTCAGAGTTGCATTTAAAATACCATAATGAGACCAGTATCTGAGCTACTAATCTCCAGACAGTACAATCAGTTATTTAGCCACAATTTATCTTATATAATTCCAATTTAAAACATAAGAAATAGTATATATTTTTTGTGCAAACAACCAACTCCTATGCCAATTTATCTAAGCTGAAATAAATTCTTAGTTATCTACAATTAAGACAATTCTAATATATATATATATATATTTGCAAAGATAAACTCCTTAGCATTTATGATTAGTTTTACAATACATAGGCTATGAAATACAAGGTTAAAATACAATTGTTCTTTTAAATCTGCTAATTGCAGTTTAGTTATAATCACAAAATACCTTTTGATTTAAATATTATATATATATTTAACAATCGTCGCGTATACTTCACCAAAATGATCAAATCGATAATTCAGTTTCCAAAACTTTTGTTCCACCTCATATGAGAATAAGTGTATTTGAAATATGGATCATAAGAAAAGGTAGCCACATCTTGCTTATAGTAACTGTATTTCAACGCAGCCAGTTTTTCTCAGTTACCAGTCCTCCAGCAAAGTCAGCCCACCTCTCTCTCTCCCTGCAAAAAGCTTATATTGTCTTAATCATTGGTGAGAATATGGGAGGCCCTTAGAGAAACTGATCTGTGATTCGCCCTCGGAGCTGTCCCTGGTCCGCCCTTAGATATTTGATTGGCTATGTGGATTTACATGTGTTCCAACAGACAATTAATTTGGCTGTCATGCCATTCAAATCCCCTAGGGGGCAGCAGACAACCAACAAATACAGTCCCACCATACTCTTTTTGTTACAATTTAATATATCTTTATAAAATGACCATTTAAACGACCATAACTCCTTGCATTAATAAATCTTTCCTGTCAGTATCCATATCTCATCTAGCATAACAGAAAACCTACAACCTGATACCAAACACCACTATTTCATCAGTTTCCATGTTAAAATAGAAAATATCCACCTATGTCTGTGTTCATGACTAAGGATATCTTGTTTTCCTGTAAAACAAAGGACAGATATTATTTTGAAATTAGTCTAACATTTATACATTTATTATATAGATACTTATTTAGAAATCCCATCTCCACATCAGTTCCTCCTGCAATTTTCACTAGATTTCTGGAAAACAGAGGAAAATGTGTTTCTCTTTAAATCAATGGGTCAGTATTTGTATATATCAATGTAGTTATTATTCAATACAGTGAATATTTATTTAATATATTATGTCCCAGCTCAATACATATACACATATATATGTGTCATTTGAGTATTTCAAACTCAAATGAAAAACTGGCAACATTCCTTTTGCAAGATTTATTTATTTTTATTTATGTCATACAGAGACTTTAAATGCTAATTTGCCTGGGGTTGTATATTGGAAACTCCGCAGGGGCAATTCACACTTATGTGACATAAATAATATCTTCAGCTAAAACTGGTTTTCCCTACAAATCTCATTAAGCTTAAAAGAAAGATCCCAGACATTGCATCTATATTAGCTAAGGGGATCCTGTAACTTAGGTAATGAAACAGATGATTTCTCTTTGAAATAACTTAAATGTTATCTTAATTTGGAGAAGCGTATCTTATGTCTGATATTTGTTTTTAAACTAATTTGTCTTTCTTTGAAATGACTGCTTGACCAAATGTTTTAGGGCCAGCAGAAAGGGTCAGTCACAATCTGATAGGGATTTCAGATTCACACCTTAGCAAGAAAATGTTTCTTTTGAAGTGACCTTTATGATTCATCCTGTGTAATCAAAAGAAGAAAATGGGGTTAAATTACACACAGTGAAAACCATCTCATACTGGATTTTTAGCTACAAAATGAAATATCAAATATCTGATATATCTGTAGCTTTTTTTTTAATGTTATTCACAGGTACCCTGACAGCCCCCTGCAGTTTTGCGGCCAATTGGCCGCTAGCAGGGGGAGTCAATCAACCCGATTGTATTTGATTGGGTTGATTTCTGTCCGCCGCCTCAGAGCAGGAGGGCAAGTTATGGAACAGCAGGCTTTAGACCGCTGCTTCATAACTTCTGTTTCTGGCGAGCCTTCAGACATTAGAGAAAGCAGGGGATCTCAGGACAAAGACACAAGAGGAATCAGGGGGTCTCAGTAGAAAGACACAAGAGAAAGCAGAGGGGGTCTCAGGAGAAAGGTATAAAAGAAAACAGTGTCTCAAGAGAATGACATGATAGAACCTAGGGGTCCTCAGGAGAAAGACATGAGATAAAGCAAGAGGTATCAGGAGAAAGACACTAGAGAAAGCAGAATGTCTCAAGAGGAAAACATGAGAGAAAGCAGGGGGTCTCAAGAGAAAGACATGAGAGAAATCAGGAAGTTTTAGGAGAAAGACACAAGAGAAATCATTGGTCTCTGGAGAGACACAAGAGAAAGCAAGGGGTCTCAGGAGAAAAACACAAGAGAAAGCAAGTGTCTCAGGAGAAAGACACAAGGGAAAGCAAGGGGTCTCAGCAGGGCCGTGTTTAACACAGGGCAAAAGGGGCATGCCAGACTGCTGATGTCTTGCATGCCTAACACACACAGTCAGTCCTAACACTGTCAAAGTCAAAAGTTCTCTGCTTATATTTATTTGTGAGAAACTGTGCCAGACCGTGCCGGTATCATGTGACATGCCAAGCTAGTGCCATGTGCTGTTTTAGGTGTGTACTGTGCAGCACTGAATGCTAAGCCCTAACTCGGCATCCAACCAATCCCACTGCATAAGAAAATGTTCTGCTGGGGTTACCACTGTTACCAGGTAACTGCTCTTGTGGTGGGGATTGTTCAGGGTAGGGCTGACTATAGGCGCATGCAGCAGAAAGCTGGAGCGGCAGGCATGTGAGGATTTGAACATCTGTGCAGCTGTAGACACTGCTCTCTTCAGTCTTGAGGCTGTGTGACTCGTCTCACACTGTATCCATGCAGCCTTGGACAGACAGCATCCAGTCTGATTGTCCCCTTGACCTTGTTCTTTCTGCTGTGGCCCTCAGATCAACTATCTGAAGTTTGTTAGGGGAACAGTGCTTTGTAGAAAGGTGTCAGTGGGAAGAATTTGTGTACACATGGCCCTCCCCCATGCAGCATCGTCTAGTGCAGGGTGAGAGGGAAGGGACATGTGCTTCTGTGGCTGATGCATAGGCATCTACTTATCAAGCCGTCAACCGCAAATACGCTGGAATTCCGCAGCATATTTGTGGCGATCCTGATTCCCATTAGTTATCAAACCCTACAGACCGGCAAAAATAGAATTTTGTGATGTAACAAATGATCCGCCGGGCAAAGTCCGACACAGATCGATGCTTACGTCATTACAGATGTTCCAAATGTAAATTCAGCACTATCTGACTACTTTCTTTCATGTAATTAGCAAGAGTCCATGAGCTAGTGACGTATGGGATATACATTCCTACCAGGAGGGGCAAAGTTTCCCAAACCTTAAAATGCCTATAAATACACCCCTCACCACACCCACAATTCAGTTTTACAAACTTTGCCTCCGATGGAGGTGGTGAAGTAAGTTTGTGCTAGATTCTACGTTGATATGCGCTCCACAGCAAGTTGGAGCCCGGTTTTCCTCTCAGCGTGCAGTGAATGTCAGAGGGATGTGAGGAGAGTATTGCCTATTTGAATGCAGTGATCTCCTTCTACGGGGTCTATTTCATAGGTTCTCTGTTATCGGTCGTAGAGATTCATCTCTTACCTCCCTTTTCAGATCGACAATATATACTCTTATATATACCATTACCTCTGCTGATTCTCGTTTCAGTACTGGTTTGGCTTTCTACAAACATGTAGATGAGTGTCCTGGGGTAAGTAAATATTATTTTCTGTGACACTCTAAGCTATGGTTGGGCACTTTGTTTATAAAGTTCTAAATATATGTATTCAAACATTTATTTGCCTTGACTCAGAATGTTCAACTTTCCTTATTTTTCAGACAGTCAGTTTCATATTTGGGATAATGCATTTGAATTAATCATTTTTTCTTACCTTCAAAAATTTGACTCTTTTTTCCCTGTGGGTTGTTAGGCTCGCGGGGGCTGAAAATGCTTCATTTTATTGCGTCATTCTTGGCGCGGACTTTTTTGGCGCAAAAATTATTTTCCGTTTCCGGCATCATACGTGTCGCCGGAAGTTGCGTCATTTTTTGACGTTATTTTGCGCCAAAAATGTCGGCGTTCCGGATGTGGCGTCATTTTTGGCGCCAAAAGCATTTAGGCGCCAAATAATGTGGGCGTCTTATTTGGCGCTAAAAAATAAGGGCGTCGCTTTTGTCTCCACATTATTTAAGTCTTATTTTTTCATTGCTTCTGGTTGCTAGAAGCTTGTTCTTTGGCATTTTTTCCCATTCCTGAAACTGTCATTTAAGGAATTTGATCAATTTTGCTTTATATGTTGTTTTTTCTCTTACATATTGCAAGATGTCTCACGCTGCATCTGAGTCAGAAGATACTACAGGAAAATCGCGGTCTAGTGCTGGAGCTACCAAGCTAAGTGTATCTGCTATAATTTTTGGTATCTGTTTCTCCAGCTGTTGTTTGTATTGCATGTCATGACTAACATATTAATGCAGATAAAATTTCCTTTAGTACTGTTACATTACCTGTTGCTGTTCCGTCAACATCTAATTTTCAGAGGGTTCCTGATAAACATAAGAGATTTTTTTTTTTAAATCCATTAAGAAGGCTATGTCTGTTATTTCTCCTTCTAGTTTACATAAAAGTCTTTTAAAACTTCTCTTTTTTCAGATGAATTTTTAAATGAACATCATCATTCTGATACTGATAATGGTTCTTCTGGTTCAGAGTTCTGTCTCAGAGGTTGATGCTGATAAATCTTTGTATTTGTTCAAGATGGAATTTATTCGTTCTTTATTTAAAGAAGTATTAATTGCATTAGAAATAGAGGATTCTGGTCCTCTTGATACTAAATCTAAACGTTTAAAAAAGGTTTTTAAATCTCCTGTAGTTATTCCAGAAGTGTTTAATCTCCCTGATGCTATTTCTGAAGTAATTTCCAGGGAATGGAATAATTTGGGTAATTCTTTTACTCCTTCTAAACGTTTAAGCAATTATATCCTGTGCCATCTGACAGATTAGAGTTTTTTGGGACAAAATCCCTAAGGTTATGGGGTTGTCTCTACTCCTGCTATATGTGCTACTATTCCTACGGCAGATAGTACTTAATTTAAGGATCCTTTAGATAGGAAAATTGAATCCTTTCTAAGAAAAGCTTACTTATGTTCAGGTAATCTTCTTAGACCTGCTATATTTTTAGCGGATGTTGCTGCAGCTTCAACTTTTTGGTTAGAAGCTTTAGCGCAACAAGTAACAGATCATAATTTTATAGCATTATTATTATTCTATAACATGCTAATAATTTTATTGGTGATACCATCTTTTGATATCATTAGAGTTGATGTCAGGTATATGTCTCTAGCTATTTTAGCTAGAAAAGCTTTATGGATTAAACTTGGAATGCTGATATGTCTTCTAAGTCAACTTTGCTTTCCCTTTCTTTCCAGGGTAATAAATTATTATCTCAACTGTTTCTGGAAGGAAGGGAACTTTTTTTACCAAAGGATAAAAAATCTAAGGTAAATTTAGGTCTAATAATCATTTTCGTTCCTTTCCTCACAATAAGGAACAAAAGCCTGATCCTTCATCCTCAGGAGCGGTATCAGTTTGGAAACTATTTCCAGTTTGGAATATATCCAAGCCTTATAGAAAACCTATAGCCAGCTCCTAAGTACCCATGAAGGTGCGGACCTTATTCCAGCTCAGCTGGTATGGGGCAGATTACGTTTTCTTCAAAGAAATTTGGATCAATTCCGTTCTCAATTTCTGGTTTCAGAAAGGTACAGAATTGGCTTCAGTTAAGGCCTCCTGCTAAGAGATTTTTTTTTCTTTCCCGTGTCCCAGTTAACACAGCAAAGGCTCAGCATTTCTGAAATGTGTTTCAGATCTAGAGTTGGCTGGAGTAATTATGCCAGTTCCAGTTCTGGAACAGGGGCTGGGGTTTTATTTTATCTCTTCATTGTACCAAAGAAGGTCAATTCCTTCAGACCAGTTCCGGATCTATCAATATTGAATCGTTATGTAAGGATACCAACATTCAAGATGGTTACTGTAGGACTATCCTGCCTTTTGTTTAGCAAGGGCATTATATGTCTACAATAGATTTACAGGATGTGTATCTGCATATTCCGATTCATCCAGATCACTTTTAGTGTCTGAGATTCTCTTTTTAGACAAGCATTACCAGTTTTGTGGCTCTACCGTTTGGCCTAGCCTCAGTTCCAAGAATTTTTTTCAAAGGTTCTCAGTGCCCTTCTTTCTGTAATCAGAGAACAGGGTTTTGGTATTTCCTTATTGGACGATATCTGGGTACTTGCTCAGTCTTCTCATTTTCGAAGAATCTCATACGAATCGACTTGTGTTGTTTCTTCAAGTTCATGGTTGGAGGATCAATTTACCAATCAGTTCATTGATTCCTCAGACAAGGGTAACCTTTTTAGGTTTCTAGATAGATTCAGTGTCTATGACTCTGTCCTTGTCAGACAAGAGAAGTTTAACATTGATATCAGCTTGTCAAAACCTTCAGTCACAATCATTCCCTTTGGTAGCCTTATGCATGGAAATTTTAGGTCTTAGGACTGCCGCATCAGATGCGATCTCCTTTGCTCGTTTTCACATGCGACCTCTTCAGCTCTGTATGCTGAACCAATGGTGCAGGGATTACTCAAAGATATCTCAATTAATATCTTTAAACCGATTATACGACACTCTCTGACATGGTGGACAGATCACCATCGTTTAGTTCAGGGGGCTTCTTTGTTCTTCCGACCTGGACTATAATCTCAACAGATGCAAGTCTTACAGGTTGGGGAGCTGTGTGGGGGTATCTGACGGCACAAGGGGTTTGGGAATCTCAGGAGGTGAGATTTCCGATCAATATTTTGGAACTCCGTGCAATTTTCAGAGCTCTTCAGTCTTGGCCTCTTCTGAAGAGAGAGTTGTTCATTTGTTTTCAGATAGACAATGTCACAACTGTGGGATACATCAATCATCAAGGAGGGACTCACAGTCCTCTGGCTATGAAAGAAGTATCTCGAATTTTGGTTTGGGCGGAATCCAGCTCCTGTCTAATCTCTGCGGTTCATATCCCAGGTATGGACAATTGGAAAGCGGATTATCTCAGTCGCCAAACGTTGCACCTGGGCGAATGGTCTTCACCCAGAGGTATTTCCTCAGATTGTTCAAATGTGGGAACTCACAGAAATAGATCTGATGGCTTCTCATCTAAACAAGAAACTTCCCTGGTATCTGTCCGGATCCCGGGATCCTCGGGCGGAGGCAGTGGATGCATTATCTCTTCCTTACAAGTGTCATCCTGCCTATATCTTTCCGCCTCTAGTTCTTCTTCCAAGGGTATTCTCCAATATTCTAAAGGAATGCTCGTTTGTCCTGCTGGTAGCTCCAGCATGGCCTCACAGGTTTTGGTATGCGGATCTTGTCCGGATGGCCTCTTGCCAGCTGTGGACTCTTCCGTTAAGACCAGTCTTTCTGTCTCAAGGTTCTTTTTTCCATCAGGATCTCAAAACCTTAATTTTAAGGTGTGGAGTTTGAACGCTTGATTCTTGGTCAAAGAGGTTTCTCTGACTCTGTGATTGATACTATGTGACAGGCTCGTAAATCTGTATCTAGAGAGATATATTATAGAGTCTGGAAGACTTATATTTCTTCAGGATGGTTTAGATAAAGGTTTGTCCGCAAGTTTCTTGAAAGACAAATCCCTGCTCTTTCTGTTCTTTTTCACAGTAGGATTGCTAATCTTCCTGATATTCATTGTTTTGTACAACCTTTGGTTCGTATAAAACTTGTCATTGAGTCAATTTCTCCTCCTTGGAGTTTGAATTTGGTTCTGGGGGCTCTTCAAGCTCCTCCTTTTGAACCCATGCATTCTTTGGTCGTTATATTACTTTCTTGGAAAGTTTTGTTTCTTTTGGCCATCTCTTCTGCCAGAAGAGTCTCTGAATTATCTACTCTTTTTTGTGAGTCTCCTTTTCTGATTTTGCATCAGGATAAGGCGGTGCTGCGAACTTCTTTTGAATTTTTTACCTAAGGTTGTGAATTCTAACAACATTAGTAGAGAAATTGTGGTTCCTTCATTATGTCCTAATCCTATGAATTCTAAGGAGAAATCATTGCATTCTTTGGATGCTGTTAGAGCTTTGCAATATTATGTTGAAGCTACTAAGTCTTTCCGAAAGACTTCTAGTCTATTTGTCATCTTTTCCGGTTCTAGAAAAGACCAGAAAGCTTCTGCCATTTCTTTGGCATCTTGGTTGAAATCTTTATTTCATCATGCCTATGTTGAGTCGGGTAACACTCCGCCTCAAAGGATTACAGCTCATTCTACTAGGTCAGTTTCTACTTCCTGGGCGTTTAAGAATGAAGCTTCGGTTGATCAGATTTGCAAAACAGCAACTTGGTCCTCTTTGCATACTTTTTCATTCAATTCTACCATTTTGATGTGTTTTCTTCTTCTGAAGCAGTTTTTGGTAGAAACGTACTTCAGGCAGTGGTTTCAGTTTGAATCTTCTGCTTATGTTTTTTCATTAAAATTTTATTCTGGGTGTGGATTATTTTCAGCAGGAATTGGCTGTCTTTATTTTATCCCTCCCTCTCTAGTGACTCTTGTGTGGAAAGATCCACATCTTGGGTAATCATTATCCCATACGTCACTAGCTCATGGACTCTTGCTAATTACATGAAAGAAAACATAATTTATGTAAGAACTTACCTGATAAATTCATTTCTTTCATATTAGCAAGAGTCCATGAGGCCCGCCCTTTTTTGTGGTGGTTTTGATTTTTTTGTATAAAGCACAATTATTCCAATTCCTTATTTTATATGCTTTCGCACTTTTTTCTTATCACCCCACTTCTTGGCTATTCGTTAAACTGAATTGTGGGTGTGGTGAGGGGTGTATTTATAGGCATTTTAAGGTTTGGGAAACTTTGCCCCTCCTGGTAGGAATGTATATCCCATACGTCACTAGCTCATGGACTCTTGCTAATATGAAAGAAATGAATTTATCAGGTAAGTTCTTACATAAATTATGTTTTTGCTAGTTAACAAATTCCTAACAGGTACGCTCGGCACTATTCCAGCCCAGCGTACCGGATTTTCAATCTGCCGCCCTAGAGGCAGCAGATACCATAGGAATCAATGGGAGTCTGAAAGCAGCGAAAGCTCATGTTCGCTGCTGCCCGATATCCCATTGATTCCTATGTTTACACCTAACACCCAAACATGTACCCCGAGTCTAAACACCCCTAATCTGCTGCCCCCTACACCGCCGCCACCTACATTATACTTTTTAACCCCAAATCTGCCACCCCCTACACCGCCGCATCCTATATTATACTTATTAACCACTAATCTGCAACCCCCTACACCGCCGCCACCTACATTATACTTATTAACCCCTAATCTGCTACCCCCTACACCGCCGCCACTATATTACATTTATTAACCCCAAAACCTAAAAAAGTCTAACCCTAACGCCCCCTAACTTAAATATAATTTAAATAAATCTAAATAAATATTACTATCATTAAATAAATTTTTCCTATTTAAAACTAAATACTTACCTGTAAAATAAACCCTAAGCTAGCTACAATATAACTAATAGTTATATTGTAGCTAGCTTAGGATTTATTTTTATTTTACAGGCAAGTTTGTATTTATTTTAACTAGGTAGAATAGTTACTAAATCTTTATTAACTATTTAATAACTACCTAGTTAAAATAAATACAAAAGTACCTGTAAAATAAAACCTAACCTATGTTACACTAACACCTAACACTACACTATAATTAAATTAATTCCCTACATTAAATACAATTAAATACAATTAAATAAAATTATCAAAGTACAAAAAAAGCAAACACTAAATTACAGAAAATAATAAACAAATTACAAGATTTTTTAAAGTAATTACACCTAACCTAATCCCCCTAACAAAATAAAAAAGCCCCCCAAAATAAACCCCCCCCCTATCCTACACTAAATTACAAATAGCCAATAGTATGAAACTTAAATCCTATTGGCTGATTGTATCAGCCAATAGGAATTTTTCTACCTTAATGCCGATTGTCTGATAGAATTCTATCAGCCAATCGGAATCTGAGGGACGCCATCTTGGATGACATCACTTAAAGGTACCTTCATTCAACAAGAAGACATCGGCCGAAGAGGATGCTCCGCGTTGGATGTCTTGAAGATGGAGCCGCTCCACGTCGGATGGATGAAGATAGAAGATGCCGTCTGGATGAAGTGTTTTTTTTTAAGGGAGTATTGGGTGGGTTTTAGAGTAGGGTTGGTTGTGTGAGTGGTGGGTTTTAATGTTGGGGGGGATTTGTAATTTTTTTTACAGGTAAAAGAGCTGATTACTTTGGGGCAATGCCCTGCAAAAGACCCTTTTAAGGGCTATTTGTAATTTAGTGTAGGGTAGGGCTTTTTTATTTTGGGGGGGCTTTTTTATTTTGTTAGGGGGATTAGATTAGGTGTAATTAGTTTAAAAATCTTGTAATTTGTTTATTATTTTCTGTAATTTAGTGGGTTTTTTGCACTTTAGATAATTTTATTTATTTGTATTTAATTGTATTTAATTTAAGGAATTAATTTAATTGTAGTGTAGTGTTAGGTGTTAGTGTAACTTAGGTTAGGTTTTATATTACAGGTACTTTTGTATTTATTTTAGCTAGGTAGTTAGTAAATAGTTAATACCTATTTAATAACTATTCTATCTAGTTAAAATAAATACAAACTTGCCTGTAAAATAAAAATAAACCCTAAGCTAGATACAATGTAACTATTACTTATATTGTAGTTATTTTAGGGTTTATTTTATAGGTAAGTATTTAGTTTTAAATAGGAATAATTTATTTAATGATAGGAATATTTATTTAGATTTATTTAAATTATATTTAAGTTAGGGGGTGTTAGGTTTAGGGGTTAATAAATTTAATATAGTGGCGGCGGTGTAGGGGGGGCAGATTAGGGTTTAAAAAATATAATGTAGGTGGCAGCGGTGTCTAGGGGGTGGCAGATTAGGGGTTAATAAGTATAATGTAGGTGGCGGCGGTGTAGGTGGCGGCAGATTTGGGGTTAATAAGTATAATGTAGGTGGTGGCGGTGTAGGGGGCGGCAAATTAGGGGTTAATAAGTATAATGTAGGTGGAGGCGCTGTAGGGGGCAGCAGATTAGGGGTTAATAAGTATAATGTAAGTGTCGGTGGGCTCCGTGAGCGGCGGTTTAGGGGTTAAACACTTTATTTTGTTGCGGCGGGGTCCTTGAGCAGCGGTTTAGTGGTTAATACATTTATTAGAGTTGCGGTGGGCTCCGGGAGCGGCGGTATAGGGGGTAAACAGTATAGTATAGTGTGGGTGTTTAGTGACAGTATACCAATAAAGATGGGAAAAAGCTGAAGAGTAGCGAGATTGATGACTGTTAGTTAACAACAGTCTGCTGCTCATCGCCCCGTACTTGGTGCGTGGCTTTTTGACAGCATTTTTGGTAACTTTGGAGAACGTATTCAGGTCCGCGGCCACGATGTTAGGTGATCTTAGGTGAGCGTATTGGTGCCGTCGAATGCAACTAAGTTGACGGCTTGATAAGTAGATGCCATAGTGTCATGCTGATACTTCACACATTGAAGTAAGGTTATTTTTATAGATTTTTTTCTCTCTGTCTCAGATTTTACAGCTTCCAATAGTAGTTCTGCTGTTCCAGTCAGTAAACTTATATTTATCTGCACCTCCATGCTTCCTCCTCAGTCTTTACCTTGCTTTGCTCCTGTTGGCTGCCCAAAATATTTCTTACCAGCCCTAAATCTATATAACCAGCTAACCTCACACCACAATCACATTGAAAAACATCAGCTTGATTGATTAGATTATCTCGTTCTCCCCAAATGTCAGGATTCCCCCTTACAGGTCAGACACCACTCAGTATACTGCACAGTGCACACATACTTTGTATTTTTAATATTGGATTATATAGAGTGTGTACATAAATTTGTTTATGCTCTGTAGTGTGTGTTTCTGTGTACATGTGTATGCTCTGGAGAGTGTGTGTTTCTGTGTACATGTGTATGCTCTGGAAAGTGTGTGTTTGTGCATACATGTGTATGCTCTGGAGAGTGGGTGTTTGTATGTACTTGTGTATGCTCTGGAGAGTGTGTGTTTATGCATACATGTGTATGCTCTGGAGAGTGTGTGTTTTTGTGTACATGTATATGTGTATGCTCTGAAGAGTGTGTGTTTGTGTGTACATGTATATGTGTATGCTCTAAAGAGTGTGTGTTTTTGTGTACATGTATATGTGTATGCTCTGAAGAGTGTGTGTTTGTGTGTACAAGTATATGTGCATGCTCTGGAGAGTGTGTGAACATGTGTATGTGTATGCTCTGGAGAGTGTGTGTTTGTGTGTACATGTGTATGCTCTTGAGAGTGTGTGTTTTTGTGTACATGTATATGTGTATGCTCTGAAGAGTGTGTGTTTGTGTGTACATGTATATGTGCATGCTCTGAAGAGTGTGTGTTTGTGTGTACATGTATATGTGCATGCTCTGGAGAGTGTGTGAACATGTGTATGTGTATGCTCTGGAGAGTGTGTGTTTGTGTGTACATGTATATGTGCATGCTCTGGAGAGTGTGTGAACATGTGTATGTGTATGCTCTGGAGAGTGTGTGTTTGTGTGTACATGTGTATGCTCTGGAGAGTGTGTGTTTGTCTGTCCATATATATGTGTATGCTCTGGAGAGTGTGCGTTTGTGTGTGCATGTATATGTGTATGCTCGGGAGAGTGTGTGTACATGTATATGTGTATGCTCTAAAGAGTGTGTCTTTGTGTGTACTTGTGTATGCTCTGAAGAGTGTTTTTTTGTGTGTACATGTGTATGCTCTTGAGAGTGTGTGTTTTTGTGTACATGTAAATGTGTATGCTCTGAAGAGTGTGTGTTTGTGTGTACATGTATATGTGTATGCTCTAGAGAGTGTGTGTTTGTGTGTACATGAATATGTGTATGCTCTGGAGAGTGTGTGTTTGTGTGTACATGTATATGTGTATGCTCTGGAGAGTGTGTATTTGTGCATACATGTGTATGCTCTGGAGAGTGTGTGTTTGTATGTACTTGTGTATGCTCTGGAGAGTGTGTGTTTATGCATACATGTGTATGCTCTGGAGAGTGTGTGTTTTTGTGTACATGTATATGTGTATGCTCTGAAGAGTGTGTGTTTGTGTGTACATGTATATGTGTATGCTCTAAAGAGTGTGTGTTTGTGTGTACTTGTGTATGCTCTGAAGAGTGTGTGTTTGTGTGTACTTGTGTATGCTCTGGAGATTGTGTGTTTGTGTGTACATGTGTATGCTCTTGAGAGTGTGTGTTTCTGTGTACATGTATATGTTTATGCTCTGAAGAGTGTGTGTTTGTGTGTACATGTATATGTGTATGCTCTGGAGAGTGTGTGAACATGTGTATGTGTATGCTCTGGAGAGTGTGTGTTTGTGTGTACATGTGTATGCTCTGGAGAGTGTGTGTTTGTCTGTCCATATATATGTGTATGCTCTGAAGAGTGTGCATGTATATGTGTATGCTCGGGAGAGTGTGTGTACATGTATATGTGTATGCTCTAAAGAGTGTGTCTTTGTGTGTACTTGTGTATGCTCTGAAGAGTGTTTGTTTGTGTGTATACATGTGTATGCTCTTGAGAGTGTGTGTTTTTGTGTACATGTATATGTGTATGCTCTGAAGAGTGTGTGTTTGTGTGTACATGTATATGTGCATGCTCTGAAGAGTGTGTGTTTGTGTGTACATGTATATGTGCATGCTCTGGAGAGTGTGTGAACATGTGTATGTGTATGCTCTGGAGAGTGTGTGTTTGTGTGTACATGTATATGTGCATGCTCTGGAGAGTGTGTGAACATGTGTATGTGTATGCTCTGGAGAGTGTGTGTTTGTGTGTACATGTGTATGCTCTGGAGAGTGTGTGTTTGTCTGTCCATATATATGTGTATGCTCTGGAGAGTGTGCGTTTGTGTGTGCATGTATATGTGTATGCTCGGGAGAGTGTGTGTACATGTGTATGTGTATGCTCTGGAGAGTGTGTGTTTGTGTGTACATGTATATGTGCATGCTCTGGAGAGTGTGTGAACATGTGTATGTGTATGCTCTGGAGAGTGTGTGTTTGTGTGTACATGTGTATGCTCTGGAGAGTGTGTGTTTGTCTGTCCATATATATGTGTATGCTCTGAAGAGTGTGTGTTTGTGTTTACATGTATATGTGTATGCTCTGGAGAGTGTGTGTTTGTGTGTACATGAATATGTGTATGCTCTGGAGAGTGTGTGTTTGTGTGTACATGCATATGTGTATGCTCTGGAGAGTGTGTATTTGTGCATACATGTGTATGCTCTGGAGAGTGTGTGTTTGTATGTACTTGTGTATGCTCTGGAGAGTGTGTGTTTATGCATACATGTGTATGCTCTGGAGAGTGTGTGTTTTTGTGTACATGTATATGTGTATGCTCTGAAGAGTGTGTGTTTGTGTGTACATGTATATGTGTATGCTCTAAAGAGTGTGTGTTTGTGTGTACTTGTGTATGCTCTGAAGAGTGTGTGTTTGTGTGTACTTGTGTATGCTCTGGAGATTGTGTGTTTGTGTGTACATGTGTATGCTCTTGAGAGTGTGTGTTTCTGTGTACATGTATATGTTTATGCTCTGAAGAGTGTGTGTTTGTGTGTACATGTATATGTGTATGCTCTGGAGAGTGTGTGAACATGTGTATGTGTATGCTCTGGAGAGTGTGTGTTTGTGTGTACATGTGTATGCTCTGGAGAGTGTGTGTTTGTCTGTCCATATATATGTGTATGCTCTGAAGAGTGTGCATGTATATGTGTATGCTCGGGAGAGTGTGTGTACATGTATATGTGTATGCTCTAAAGAGTGTGTCTTTGTGTGTACTTGTGTATGCTCTGAAGAGTGTTTGTTTGTGTGTATACATGTGTATGCTCTTGAGAGTGTGTGTTTTTGTGTACATGTAAATGTGTATGCTCTGAAGAGTGTGTGTTTGTGTGTACATGTATATGTGTATGCTCTGGAGAGTGTGTGTTTGTGTGTACATGAATATGTGTATGCTCTGGAGAGTGTGTGTTTGTGTGTACATGAATATGTGTATGCTCTGGAGAGTGTGTGTTTGTGTGTACATGTATATGTGTATGCTCTGGAGAGTGTGTATTTGTCTGTACATGTATATGTGTATGCTCTGGAGAGTCTGTGTTTGTGTGTACATGTATATGTGTAAGCTCTGTAGTGTGTGTTTGTGTGTACATGTGTATGCTCTGGAGAGTGTGTGTTTGTGTGTACATGTGTATGCTCTGGAGAGTGTGTGTTTGTGTGTACATGTATATGTGTATGCTCTGGAGAGTGTGTTTGTGTGTACATGTATATGTGTATGCTCTGGAGAGTGTGTGTTTTTGTTTACATGTGTATGTGTATGCTCTGGAGAGTTTGTGTACATGTGTATGTGTGTGCTCTGGAGAGTGTGTGTTTTTGTGTACATGTATATGTGTATGCTCTGCAGAGTGTGTGTTTGTGTGTATGTGTATGCTCTGGAGAGTGTGTGTACATGTGTATGTGTGTGCTCTGGAGAGTGTGTGTATTTGTGTACATGAATATGTGTATGCTCTGGAGAGTGTGTGTTTGTATGTACATGTATATGTTCTGGAGAGTGTGTGTTTGTGTGTATATGTGTATGCTCTGGAGATTGTGTGTTTGTGTGTACTTGTGTATGCTCTGGAGAGTGTGTGTTTGTGTGTACTTGTGTATGCTCTGGAGAGTGTGTGTTTGTGTGTACATGTATATATGTATGTTCTGGAGAGTGTGTGTACATGTGTATGTGTGTGCTCTGGAGAGTGTGTGTACATGTGTATGTGTGTGCTCTGGAGAGTGTGTGTTTATGTGTATGTGTATGCTCTTTAGAGTATGTGTTTGTGTGTACATGTGTATGTTCTGGAGAGTGTGTGTTTGTGTGTACATGTGTATGTTCTGGAGAGTGTGTGTTTGTGTGTATATGTGTATGCTCTGGAGAATGTGTGTTTGTGTGTACTTGTGTATGCTCTGGAGAGTGTACATGTACATGTGTATGTTCTGGAGAGTGTGTGTTTGTGTGTACATTTAAATGTGTGTGCTCTGGAGAGTGCGTGTTTGTGTGTACATGTGTATGCTCTGGAGAGTGTATGTACATGTGTATGTGTGTGCTTTAAAGAGTGTGTGTTTGTGTGTACATGTATATGCTCTGGAGAGTGTGTGTTTGTGTTTACATGTGTATGCTCTGGAGAGTGTGTGTTTGTGTGTATATGTGTATTCTCTGTAGAGTGTGTCTTTGTGTGTACATTTATATGTGTATGCTCTGGATAGTGTGTGTTTTTGTGTACATGTATATGTGTGTGCTCTGGAGAGTGTGTGTTTTTGTGTACATGTATATGTGTATGCTCTGGAGAGTGTGTGTTTGTGTGTACATGTATATGTGTATGCTCTGGAGAGTGTTTGTTTGTGTGTACATGTATATGTGTATGCTCTGGAGAGTGTGTGTACATGTGTATGTGTGTGCTCTGGAGAGTGTGTGTTTTTGTGTACATGTATATGTGTATGCTCTGGAGAGTGTGTGTTTGTGTGTACATGTATATGTGTATGCTCTGGAGAGTGTTTGTTTGTGTGTACATGTATATGTGTATGCTCTGGAGAGTGTGTGTACATGTGTATGTGTGTGCTCTGGAGAGTGTGTGTTTGTGTGTACATGTATATGTGTATGCTCTGGAGAGTGTGTGTACATGTATATGTGTGTGCTCTGGAGAGTGTGTGTTTGTGTGTATGTGTATGCTCTTTAGAGTATGTGTTTGTGTGTACATGTGTATGTTCTGGAGAGTGTGTGTTTGTGTGTACATGTGTATGTTCTGGAGAGTGTGTGTTTGTGTGTATATGTGTATGCTCTGGAGAATGTGTGTTTGTGTGTACTTGTGTATGCTCTGGAGAGTGTACATGTACATGTGTATGTTCTGGAGAGTGTGTGTTTGTGTGTACATTTAAATGTGTGTGCTCTGGAGAGTGTGTGTTTGTGTGTACATGTGTATGCTCTGGAGAGTGTATGTACATGTGTATGTGTGTGCTTTAAAGAGTGTGTGTTTGTGTGTACATGTGTATGCTCTGGAGAGTGTTTGTTTGTGTTTACATGTGTATGCTCTGGAGAGTGTGTGTTTGTGTGTATATGTGTATTCTCTGGAGAGTGTGTCTTTGTGTGTACATTTATATGTGTATGCTCTGGATAGTGTGTGTTTTTGTGTACATGTATATGTGTGTGCTCTGGAGAGTGTGTGTTTTTGTGTACATGTATATGTGTATGCTCTGGAGAGTGTGTGTACATGTGTATGTGTGTGCTCTGGAGAGTGTGTGTTTTTGTGTACATGTATATGTGTATGCTCTGGAGAGTGTGTGTTTGTGTGTACATGTATATGTGTATGCTCTGGAGAGTGTTTGTTTGTGTGTACATGTATATGTGTATGCTCTGGAGAGTGTGTGTACATGTGTATGTGTGTGCTCTGGAGAGTGTGTGTTTGTGTGTACATGTATATGCTCTGGAGAGTGTGTGTTTGTGTGTGTATATGTATATGTGTATGCTCTGGAGAGTGTGTGTACATGTATATGTGTATGCTCTGAAGAGTGTGTGTACATGTATATGTGTATGCTCTGGAGAGTGTGTGTACATGTATATGTGTATGCTCTGGAGACTGTGTGTACATGTATATGTGTATGCTCTGGAATGTGTGTGTTTGTGTGTACATGTATATGTGTATGCTCTGGAGAGTGTGTGTTTGTGTGTACATGTATATATGTATGCTCTGGAGAGTGTGTGTTTGTGTGTACATGTATATGTGTATGCTCTAGAGAGTGTGTATTTGTGTGTACATGTGTATGCTCTGGAGAGTGTGTGTTTGTGTGTACATGTATATGTGTATGCTCTGGAGAGTGTGTATTTGTGTGTACATGTGTATGCTCTGGAGAGTGTGTGTTTGTGTGTACATGTGTATGCTCTGGAGAGTGTGTGTTTGTGTGTACATGTATATGTGTATGCTCTGTGTAGAGTGTGTGTTTGTGTGTACATGTATATGTGTATGCTCTGTGTAGAGTGTGTGTTTGTGTGTACATGTATATGTGTATGCTCTGGAGAGTGTGTGTTTTTGTGTACATGTATATGTGTATGCTCTGGAGAGTGTGTGTACATGTATATGTGTATGCACTGTAGAATGTGTGTTTATGTATATGTGTATGCTCTGTAGAGTGTGTGTTTGTCTGTACATGTATATGTGTATGCTCTGTAGAATGTGTGTTTGTGTGTACATGTATATGTGTATGCTCTGGAGAATGTGTGTTTGTCTGTACATGTATATGTGTATGCTCTGTAGAATGTGTGTTTGTGTGTACATGTATATGTGTATGCTCTGGAGAATGTGTGTTTGTCTGTACATGTATATGTGTATGCTCTGGAGAGTGTGTATTTGTGTGTACATATATATGTGTATGCTCTGTAGAGTGTGTGTTTGTGTGTACATGTGTATGCTCTGTAGAGTGTGTGTTTGTGTGTACATGTATATGTGTATGCTCTGGAGACTGTGTGTTTGTCTGTACATGTATATGTGTATGCTCTGGAGACTGTGTGTTTGTCTGTACATGTATATGTGTATGCTCTGGAGACTGTGTGTTTGTCTGTACATGTATATGTGTATGCTCTGGAGACTGTGTGTTTGTCTGTACATGTATATGTGTATGTTCTGGAGACTGTGTGTTTGTCTGTACATGTATATGTGTATGCTCTGGAGACTGTGTGTTTGTCTGTACATGTATATGTGTATGCTCTGGAGACTGTGTGTTTGTCTGTACATGTATATGTGTATGCTCTGGAGAGTGTGTTTTTATGTGTACATGTATATGTGTGTGCTCTGGAGAGTGTGTGTTTGTCTGTACATGTATATGTGTATGCTCTGGAGAATGTGTGTTTGTCTGTACATGTATATGTGTGTGCTCTGGAGAGTGTGTGTGTGTGTACATGTGTATGCTCTGGAGAGTGTGTGTGTACATGTGTATGCTCTGGAGAGTGTGTGTGTGTACATGTGTATGCTCTGGAGAGTATGTGTGTGTGTGTGTGTGTACATGTGTATGCTCTGGAGAGTGTCTGTACATGTATATGTGTATGCTCTGGAGATTGTGTGTGTATATGGGTTAGGGGAGTTTGTTATGTTAGGCATTCCCTTGGCATTTGTGAAAGTGGTAATGTTGCTGTACAGTGGCTGTCTAAACAATAAATATGTAGTGAATATCCCAAAACTGGTGAGATGCTTTTAGGGGGCCCAAAATAAATTCTTGCACCGGGGCCCTGTAGACATTAGGTCCGCTACTGATTTTTACTATGTGATGCCATGCATTGCATTCAATATTTATGTACTTAAAATATATATATATATATATATATATATATATATATATATAAAATAAATTAAAAACAACATTTAATTAATTAATTAATTAATTAGTAAATATTTTAAAATAATCCACAGTGGAGGAATTTATATATGTATTTACTTATTAGTACTGCTTAGGTCCAGTTTTACATATTGCAATTTATTTCATATTTTTTTAAAAATGATTAGCCTAACAGTGGATGATCCACTGCTGGGCTAATCATTTAAAAAAAAAAAAAAAATTGTTTTAGTTGTTTTTTGGGATGTTGGGGTGGTGAGCGAAATTGCACGGGCAGGGGGGGGGGTGTCAAGAAAAAGTTTGCCCAGGGTCCAGTCAATATTAAAGACAGCACTGGGTCTCAGGAGAAAGACACAAGAGAAAGCAGACAGTCTCAAAAGGAAGACATAGTAATAAAAGACGTGAGAGAAAGCAGGGGGTCTCAAGACAAAGACACAAGAGAATGCAGGAATCTGATTAGTCATCTATCTGTAGATAAATGATTTTACCCTATTTAACTGACCCATATTCTTCTGTTTATGTTTGTCCCTATGGGCTTGCAATGCTTTCTCTCCTCTCTATTTATGTTGTTATGTTTCTATCCTGCAGTGTGTGTCCTATATACAAATTGTACATTCTAAATAGAATAGATTAATGATAGAATTCCATCTTTTTAAAAACATATTACTGTAATCTAATGGTTTTTTTTTCTTCACTTTCTTTATCTTGTATCTATGCTATTCAGTCTAAATAGTTTTCCTGTACAGACAGGCAATTAAACATTAGGGCAAATTTATTACAGAAAAATGAAAAGTAAATAGCTCTCTGCCTTCACCTAGACACTTTTTTTTTACCTCAAATATATTTACCACTTCGATTGTAAATTATCAGAATTCTGCATGAGTTATAATTTCATTCAAATTCAGATTTAACCTCTTGGCATCCAGAGGGAGCTACAATGAATTGTGTTGCAATGCTGTAAAGCCCTCTGACATATAAGAGGTTAAACACCCCTACAATATTTTTGGAAGAATTCATACTTGCGCATTTAATGGTTGGCTTGAGTGCTGAACATGCAATCCTTTTCTATGCCGTTAAAATTTACCAAACCTAATCTAACTTCCAGAGGCTACCAGCCAAGGATAACTATGCCGATTCTCATCTATCTATGAATAAATCGCCTGTCATTCCCCCCCCCCCCCCCGAACTGTCTTTGTTGAAAAGAGATTATGTGCCACTGTTTATTGAATGTCTGAAGATCACAGACTAAAATCAAATAATGTAAATCAAACAGATGTTAATTCAGCTGAATAGGAAAAGTGGGGAGAAATTATTAACAGAATTATGTATCGGTCACATGCATTCATTAACACAGACAGAGTTTTGTTAAGCATACATAAAAATGAATACAGTTTTCTCAGGCTCCATAATCAGAATATTTATAGTAAAAGTGAATTAGCCTTTCTTTATAAAGTGAAGTTCATATAAGCAGTGTATTATTAAATAAACTGTTTGAAAAAAACGTTATATGTGTGTTTCCGCTACTGGTTTATAGTAACTGCATAATATTTTGGTATTTGAATTGCAGAAGGAATATTCCACTGGCATTGGTCCTTCCCCTTGGAATATTTTTATAGCACAAATGTTACATTCAAATTTTGAATGTAACCTTTGACAATTTAAATGTAACTTTTGAATATTATTTTTGAATTTCCATCAACTAGCATTGAAGTATATGAGATGCAACAAAGGTTTGCAATATTCCTCCATTTCCTTTAAATAGTTCAAAATACTTACAAAGAAGGGGCCGATTTACCATTGCCCGAATGGTGCCGAAAGCACCTGTTTCCGCGTGAGCCTTCAGGCTCGCCGGAAACAGGAGTTAAGAAGCAGCGGTCTTAAGACCGCTGCTCCTTAACTCATCCACTGCCTCTGAGACTGCGGACATCAATCCACCCGATATCATACGATCAGGTTGATTGTCGGTTGATTGGTTGCGAATCTGCAGGGGGCGGCATTGCACAAGCAGTTCACCACAACTGCTTGTGCAATGTTAAATGCAGACAGCGTATGCTGTCGGCATTCAGCAATGTCAGGCGGACATGATCTGTTACAGCAGATCATGTCCGTCCGACGGATAATAAATCAGCCGTTAGAGCGCAATTCAATTTACCCTTTGAAAGCTATTGTTATAATCTTATTATTGTTGAATTGTTATTATTATTGTTTTTGGATTGCACACACTTTTTATAGTTATTACCCTTTGTGCTTTTATCGCTTTCTTTCTTTCTTCGTTTTTTCGAAATACCTAAATGTGCTGGAGAGTCGCAGAGGCTCCCAGGGCATGTACTAAAGGAGAAGGTCATTTAGTGCAGGCTCTGGCAGTCACCACGCTAAGCCTCTTGTTAACACACCCGGGGCTCTGTGAAGAAGAGAAGCAGGTTAGCGCGAATCTCCAGCACGCTTACAAACAGGTAAGTATCCAGGAAGAGAGGAAAACTCTCGAAAGCTTGTCTTTTAAATATTATGTTTGTCCAATAAAAAAGGTATCACTGCATACTGCAATACTCTGTTTTTTGAGCATCTATCTACTGGACTAACACGGCTACTCCAATCTTCACTGTATATAAGCATATATATACTGTGTATTCAATCGGGTTGATTTCTGTCCGCGGCCTCCGAGCAGGCGGACAAGTTATGGAGCAGCGGTCTTTAGACTACTGCTTCATAATTTCTGTTTCCGGCGAGCCTTCAGGTTCCATACGGAGCTTGATAAATCAGACCCTAAGGATTGAATTTTAACTGTATGAAATATGATAAATTTCAGACTATAAAAATGTTGCAATGAAAAATAAATTAGTTTGCAAGTAAAACAACATAATTATTTTTTTAAAAAGTGTTTATTTTAAAATAAAAGATTTATAATCCTAATTGGTATTGTCTGTTCCTCCGCCTCCTCTTTTGGCTGGACTGTGATGTATACAACAGTCAAATCCACTCTCTACATAGGCTTTTTAAGGGCTTTAAAGGGGCTGGACTTCAAGATTGACAAATGACACACACGCTGATTGGATGTTCACTAGAATTGTCATAAAAAAAAAGGAGTTCATTTAAGTGGGCCGGCATAGCATTGCAATAGAAACAATAATATATGCCCTAATTTAACCCTTTAACAGATGGATTAAAAACAGAAAAGGTACACATATAATTTTTTAAGGGGAAAGATGAAATATATGGCATTTGATTAGTTAAGGTTTACCATTGCTTTAAGTAAAGTACATTGTTTGTCAGTTTTGATAAGTGTTACAGGTTAAAAAGATTTATAATAACAAAAAAAATCAAATATAGTCCTTGTCCTTGACAAAGATTTTTTTTTTTTTTTAGAAGAATAAATTTATGAATATTCTGTCTTTTGCAGCTATTGCACTTTTCATAACCTCACAAATGTGAGATATATCAAACTGAAAGGATCCAGGTAGAACAAATGAATACTGTGTGAATATTATTTTATAATCATGGAAACAAATCCAATATCATGTCTCAGGACATGGTGGCAAAACGAAAACATATGGGCTCTCTAGTAAAAGAGATAACAGAGCAGACAGACGATGCGTAGGAGAGACATAGACCTGCTGTGTTAAGGCTACAACTGTATCATTTCCTGTTACAAATAAAAACTAACATTAATGTAAACTCTGTAACAGTTATGACAATAGTTGGGGTAAGAGCAAATGCAAATACTTAGGATAAATAAATACTTTTTAGAGATCTGTGGCTCAAACAATTCCTTCCCAACAAAGGGCTATATACATTTGGAGCATTGTACGTAAAGAATAATACACAAAAAGTTTATAAGGCCAAAAGTAAAACACAGAGAGTGCAATTAGTGTACTCAGTGCTTAGTGCTCGAGCCACATCTGAGATGAATTTTACTGCAAGTCCCTATATAGTAATGTAGGGATTTAGCAAACCCAAGCTATTCAACATTCAAATGTTAGCACACCCTAGACCAGCGATGGCAAACCTTGGCACACCAGATGTTTTAGAACTACATTTCTCATGATGCTCAACTGGACTTCAGAGCGCCTAAGCATCATGGGAAATGTAGTTCTAAATCACTTGGAGTGCCAAGGTTGCCATCACTGGTTGCGCAGCTGAAGACATGCATAATAGATGAATGGGGGAAAATTTGAGCTAAAATATAAAAGCACTATTGATTGAGCACAAGCAATGTTAATGCACAATAGCTCTAATTTTTTTGTGTGCAACACTTGTAATTTAACCCAAATATTTCCTTTATTTCAGTATATTTTTTTTACGAAAATAAGTGGACAAATTAAGAACACAAAATCCTTGCATCATATGGATTGCCAGTACTATTTTAAAAAATTCACTTAAATGTTTAAAAGAGATAAGGATGTTAACAATTCCCAAAAAAGTTGGGACAGTATGGAAAATGCAAAAAAACAAGCCAAAATAGTCATTTGAAAATTAAATTCACCCTATACTATAGTGAAAACAAATTTTTAACACATTATTTGATGCTTTACTTTGTGAATTTAAAGTATTTTTTTAAATATACACTCATTTCAAATCTGATGACTGCAACACGTTCTAAAAAAAGTTTGAACAGGGGTACTTTAGGACTAATAGTGATGTGAATAGTTGAAGTAAGAAGGTGATGTGAAACAGGTGAGGCAATCGTGTAATCATAGTATATAAGGAGCCTCCAAAAAACGTCTAGTCCTTCAAGAGCAATAATGGGTTGAGGCTCATCAATCTGCCAACGGATGCGTCAGCGAATAATCCAACACTTTGAGAACAACATTCCCCAATGGCAAATCGGTAGGATTTTGGACATTTCCCCTTCTACAGTGCACAATATAATTAAAAGATTCAAGGAATCCGGTCAAATCTCAGTGTGTAAAAGGAAAGGCCAAAAACCACTTCTGAATGCACGTGATCTCCTATCCCTCAGACGTCACTGTCTCAAAAACCGTGAGCCTGTAATGGATATCCTGACATGGGCTCGGGATACTTTGGTAAACCTTTGTCAGTCAACACCATTCACCGTGGCATCCACAGATGTAAGTTAAGGCTTTACTATGCAAAGCAGAAGCCATGCATCAACACTGTCCAGAAGCACCGCTGCCTTCTCTGGGCTCGGTCTCATCTGAGATGGACACTAGTACAGTGGAATCGTGTTTGTGGTCCCAGGGGTCAACATTTCAAATAGTTTTTGGAAAAAACAGCCCTCATGCTCTCCGGGCCAACGAAGAAAAGGATCATCCAAGCTGTTATCAGCATCAGGTCCAAAAGCCAACATCTTTTATGGTATAGGGTTGTTTCAGTGCCAATGCATGGGTTACTTGCAAATCTGTAAGGGCACCATTAATGCTGAAAAATATGTATACATTTTAAAGCAGCATATACTGCCATCCAGACGTCGTCTTTTACAGGGATGTCCCTGCATTTTCCAGCAGGACAACGCCAAATCATATTCTGTCCGGATTATAAGCGCATGGTTGCCTGCAGTCCTGACCTGTCTCCAATTTAGAATGTGTGGCGCATTATGAAGCGCAAAATAAGGCAACAAAGGCCCTGTACAGTTGCACAGCTGAAGACATGCACAATAGATGAATGGGGGAAAATTCCGCTTGCAAAACTTAACCAACTGGTGTCTTCAGTGCCGAAACACAAAAACTTTTTTTGGAGTGTGTTGCAGTCATCAGATTTTAAATGAGTGTATATTTTTAAAAATACATTAAATTCACAAAGTAAAACATCAAATAATGTGTTAATAATGTGTTAATAATGTGCTTTTAATATAGTGCAGGGTGAATTGAATTTTCAAATAACTCTTTTTGCTTCTTTTTTTGCATTTTCCATACTGTCCTAACTTTTTCGGCATTGGGGTTTTATTTACTGTAAATATTCCACATTCCAATGTTCTTCACATAGGGGAATGTGTTCTAAGTATCTTTAAATAGATATTACTATATCTATATATCTATCTATCTATATATATATATATATATATATATATATATATATATATATATATATATGTATATATCTATACCTATATATAAAATCATCTATATATATCTAGATAAATATTTTACTAAAAATATGTATTTATGAATAAATAGAACATATTCTACTATGTGAAGAACATTAGAATGTGAAATATTAATATTTTTTGTTGGGTTAGCACACTTTAGTTAAAGGGACACTGAACCCATTTTTTTTCTTTCTGGATTCAGATATAGCATGCAATTTAAGCAACTTTGTAATTTACTCCTATTATCACATTTTCTTCATTCTCTTGGTATCTTTATTTGAAAAGCAAGAATGTATGTTTGGATGCTGGCCCATTTTTGGTGAACAACCGGGTTGTTCTTGCTGATTGGTGGATACATTCACCCACCAATAAACAAGTGCTATCCAGAGTATGAACCAAAAATTGTCTGTCTCCTTAGCTTATATGCCTTTTTTTTCAAATAAAGAGAGAAAGAAAAAGAAGAAATTTTGATAATAGGAGTAAATAAGAAAGTTGCTTAAAATTGCTCTATCTGAATCACAAAATAAAAAATTTGGGTTTAGTGTCCCTTTAAATGTGATCGGGTTTGCACGTGAGCAGGTGTTTTTTTCCACTTTTCTTGCTCCATTGGCTTTCATGGTGGAATACGTTAATGTGGTTGCAACATTCTAACTTCTACTGTTTGCTTTACTTTCAACTTAATACCAACTTACCCGATTCACGCAAAAAGCTTTCTTATAGCGCAGTTAACGTGTGAGCGGGAGCAATAAATAGTGTTCCACTCATAATTTAGCTTAAGTTTTCACTTATCAATCTTTCCTGCTTCGGACGATTAAGGAGAGATATAAAACAGGCAATAAAAGAAACTGCCCAAACATGGGATTATCTAAAAAGATTTCCGCACAGCCTTTTTTGCACAGAGATAAGTAGAAAACTAGTTCAAACATTGAGGTGCCAATTACTTTATAGAAACTAAACCTTTAGATTTATATTTTCAATATTTAAATAACTAATATAGGCCTTGATCACAGTCTATTGGGGACTACGTATAAATCTGTTTCTCGTCCTGAAAGGCTATTTTTTTATTTGGCGTGATCACAATAGTGCGATGCTGGCAGATTATTACAGGAGTTTCTATGTAAAACACTTGAAGGGACAGTCAACACCAGAATTTTTGTTGTTTAAAAAGATAGATAATCCCTTTATTACCCATTCCCCAGTTTTGCATAACCAACACTGTTATATTAATACACTTTTTACTGCTGTGACTTTCTTGTATCTAAGCATCTTCTGACCGCCCCTAATCACATGACTTTTAGTTATTATCTATTGACTTGCATTTTAGCCAATTAGTGCAGTGTCTGCCACTAGCCACGGGCGTGATCACAATGCTATCTATATGGTTTACCTGAACTACTCTCCCCTGTTGTGAAAAGCAAATACAAAAGCATGTGATTAGAGGCGGCCTTCAAGGGCTTAGAAATTATCATATGAGCCTTCCTAGGTTTGCTCTCAACTAGAATACCAAGAGAACAGAGCAAAATTGTTGATAAAAGTAAATTGGAAAGTTGTTTAAAATTACATGCCCTATTTGAAAAATAAAAGTTTTTTTTGGACTTGACTGTCCCTTTAAAATATATTTTTACAGGATTTTCACTTCTTTCAAATATAAAACTTGCTTTCTTGCTGTTTAGTACTTTGCAAGAGACCATTAAATGAGATCACGCAATTGTGAGCGGCTTTTTATAGCTTTAACATTCAAGCTAAATCCAATCTCATTCACAACAATTTATCTATTATTGATCTCACTGTCACAAATGCTCATTCCAGACAGGGAAGGACTGAAAGGTGTATATATGTGTGCATGTATATATGTGTATGTATATGTACAGTATTATGTATGTATGTATGTGTGAATGTATATATGTGTATGTATATGTACAGTATTATGTATGTGTGCATGTATATATGTGTATGTATATGTACAGTATTATGTATGTGTGCATGTATATATGTGTATGTATATGTACAGTATATGTATGTATGTGTGCATGTATATATGTGTATGTACTGTATATGTACAATATTATGTATGTATGTGTGCATGTATATATGTGTATGTATATGTACAGTATTATGTATGTATGTATGTATATATGTGTATGTATACGTACAGTATATGTATGTATGTGTGCATGTATATATGTGTATGTACTGTATATGTACAATATTATGTATGTATGTGTGCATGTATATATGTGTATGTATATGTACAGTATTATGTATGTATGTGTGCATGTATATATGTGTATGTATATGTACAGTATATGTATGCATGTGTGCATGTATATATGTGTATGTATATGTACAGTATTATGTATGTGTGCATGTATATATATATATATGTATGTACTATATGTCAGTATATTTATACAAATCTCCAGTAGTGCTCTCCAAATAATATATCAGTCTATGGCAGGGTTATAACACAATATATTTAAATAATTATCCTTTAAAATAAACCATCAATCAATATGCATCTACTAAGACAATCAAATTAATACAAATATCTGAATTCTTTTTAGTAGTTAACATCTATGAGCATATTGGAATATATTTGTAATACCAGAATATGACACAATATTATATACGTTTAAAAAGACTATTAAGATATGCTATACTTCTTACAAAACTCCTAAAAGTTTACCTTTTAAAACCAGCCTTATTTACAAATAGCCTTTCATTCAATTTGCACAATGGGATTCTAAGTAAAATACGCAGCTATTTACCCACACTTTACTCTAACACAATTCTAATTTAAAACATCAGAAATTGTATATATTATTTATGCAAAAACCCAATTCTGACTTATAATTATATATTTGCACAGATAAACAATTTAAAATTTAGGATTAGCTTAACAGTACACAGGCTATGAAATGTTAACTTGAAATACAAACTATTTCTCTAAATTTGCTACATACAGCAATAATGAATGTTTACTTTAAATATTTGTATACAAAAAGTAAGCTAAGAGCTATTCAATACCATGAAATACAATTTAAAAACACAATTTGCTCTCTCCAATCTACCAATAATCTTGAATGCGTTACCAGGATAAACACCAATCAATATCCAATATTCCTTAATAGGAATTATCTCACCTCAGAATCACTAATAAGTATATATTGCAATCAATGAGAAAAGGGTAGATTAGCTTTGCCAGAGTAAATGGTATCTCACGCCCAGCACACCAGTTATAATTCACAGCTCAGCAGCATCTGTTCCTGTTTCTCTCTCTTGCACTTCCATCATAGGTGAGGATAATGGGCGGCCCTTCAAAACCTTGTCCCTGCTATTGGTTCACCTTGTGAATGTATGTTGCCAAGGAGATGCATTCTTGCAACAACCAATCATCTCCTGGCTACAATATCTGTATCACAATACAGGACCTTGTCCATCGGGGGCAGCATGACAAACAAACACAGCAATACATTTATTATCCAACATTTCTAACAGTGAAAGAAAATATTTCTTTAAAATATGTAATAACTGCCATAATTTCTTGTATTAATCTCTCACAATATTAATTATAGATGGAGCAGCATCATATCAATTTTCTGATCGTTTTGATATGAAACATCATGTGTGTTTAGCATTATACTATATTAAAGCAATTTAATACTGTTAATTATTCTGAAATGAATAGCATTTATACATCTGTTATATTTTCAGAGCTGTGTTTAAACTTTCACAAACATCTAGTATATAATCAATCATATGACATGATTCAGATATCCCATGCAGGCAATCTTGCATGGTATCCTCTAGCCCCATCTGAAAAATAGAAAAATTATGTTATATATATGCACACACAGGTATTGATCTCTATGCTGTCTTTTAACAATGGGTTTATTGTAATTTCCATTTAATCTATTACAGATTTGAATTTATTTATTCATATATCTATTCACTGCAACAAATCTTCATTTAATATAATATGTTTCAGTTCCATATATATACATATATGGGTTTTTTGAATTATTTCAAACACACATGAAACTATTGGCATTATTTATTTTTCAAAATGTATTTAATTTTACTCATGCCACACAGGGACAGCAAATGTTGACTTGTTTGCTTTCTGCACATAGAGACTTCACAGGAGATAATTTACACATAGCTGTGAACACTTATTTCTTCAGCCAACATTGCTCCTTCCCCCAAATCTCCTCCTACCTTAAAGAAAGTTCCCAGACACTTCGTCTTCACTCACTGCATGGGGTACAGAGTGCTCTGGATTTTTTGCACTTCCAATTAAAGAGCAAATGTTTCAGTGTCAAAGTCTCTGGAGACATCCTGTCTGCAATTGAGTCCTGAAATGTGTATTCAACTTGTGGGGGTTTTGTGAATCAAATCCTGACATCAGAATTTCAACCCTATTTCAGTAATATCTGATAAAAATATGGTTTCATACATAAACACATTTCCCTGTCCTATTGACATATATATATATATATATATATATATATATATATATATATATATATATATATATATATGTCATTTACCTGTACCCTGACATGTATATGTACAATATTATGTATGTATGTGTGCATGTATATATGTGTATGTATATGTACAGTATTATGTATGTATGTGTGCATGTATATATGTGTATGTATATGTACAGTATATGTATGTATGTATGTGTGCATGTATATATGTGTATGTATATGTACAGTATTATGTGTGTATATATATATATATATATATATGTATATATATATATATATATATATATATATATATGTATATGTACAGTAGTATATGTGTATATGGGCACATACCTATGTACACATAAATACACATACATTCACATATATACATGCAAACAAATAGGGTTATCACATTTTTACCAACACAGCGGTATTTTTTAAACACAGCGGTATTTTTTAAGGCACAGGTCAAAGTTAAAAATTAAGAATAAATATAGAAATAAAGATGATATCATGGGGAAACTTCTTCTAAGTGTGTTAGAATCTAATTGTAAACCAATAATTATAATATCAGTCCTAGCTGCTTTAGTTCCTAAGTTATACTGTATAATTATGTATACAAATTTATGAGCATGGCTGGTATTTATTTTCAGAAAAGTTTGCAACCCTATACATATACAAATACACACACACACATATATATATTTATGTATATGTGTGTGTGATACTTTATTCTAATATGTTTTACGTGTTTGTGTATTCTAACCCTAACACTTTACTCCAGGGGGATATTTATCAAAGCGTCAATCTCAGTGCATTCGCCGGCGTCAATACACTCGCCAGACATCGGTAGACATCGAAGACGCGGATCCACATACGATCCCCTGTTTTTATACAAAAAAAACCTTCAAAAACATGCATGTCAAGTACAGCATGATGAGCATCGGACTGTTGTTAACTAACAGTCATCGATGACGCGGTTATTCATTTTTTTTAAATTCCACCTTAAGCAACTTTTTTGCGCAATCAATTACACCATCCTTTTTATTCAGGGTTTTCCCAACTTTATTTATACCCTTTCATTACTGTCCATGAACAAGCACATTTTTTTAAGCTAATCTTTTATTTTTCATCTGTTAATGTCCAAGACATAGATAGATTTATACCTCAATAAACAATATCTCATAAAAAGTTATTTTAATATTTATTTGAAATTGTTATATGATACTTTCACATAAATTAATGTGTATTTGTATTTCTAGAAGTCATAATATGCTTTTATCTCATGTTTTTTTTAATAAATGATTATTATTGCTAGAATTTGTATATATATCTTTGCACATACTTGTGTGTGTGTGTGTGTGTGTATATATATATATATATATATATATATATATATATATATATATATATGTGTGTGTGTGTGTGTTATGTTAGAAATATTTTGCAAACATATTTACATGTCCCTAAGTTCCTTTTTTGTTCTAAACAATGTTGTCTGTCATATCTCTGTGTTTATTTATACCACTATATGTATATAGTGTACATTTATTATTATTCTGAGCAGGAGTAATTGTGACCATAGCATGTGATCATGGTATCATATATATTTATTTGCAATCAATGGATGTTTTAAGAGCTGGGCCAGGGCCAGTTTTCTCTCTGTACCTGTGTAACCCCTCCTGATTGCAATCTAGTTTTAAAAACCACCCCTACACATGTGTTATATAATGGGCTGGCATATAAGATGACAGTTCTTACTGAAAAAGAAATTCAAGAGAAGGAAGAAATACACTGAAAATAGCATGACAGTAAAGAGGTGATTTAAATTTCTGCTGTATCTGAATCATGACAGTTTAAAGGGACACTGAACCCAAATTTTTTCTTTTATGATTCAGATAGAGCATGCAATTTTAAGCAACTTTCTAATTTACTCCTTTTATCAAATTTTCTTCATTCTCTTGGTATCTTTATTTGAAATGCAAGAATGTAAGTTTAGATGCCGGCCCATTTTTGATGAACAACCTGGGTTGTTCTTGCTGATTGGTGGATAAATTCATCCACCAATGAACACGTGCTTTCCAGGGTTCTGAAAGAAACAAATAGCTTAGATGCCTTCTTTTTCAAATAAAGATAGCAAGAGAACGAAGAAAAATTGGTAATAGGAGTAAATTAGAAAGTTGCTTAAAGTTGCATCCTCTATCTGAATCACGAAAGCAAAAAATTGGGTTCAGTGTTCCTTTAATGTTAGGTGGGCTATCCTTTTGAACTATCAGTTTAAGATTCTATTGAATCAAACATCAATTCGAATTTTAAAATCATTGTCTAAAATATATCACTTGTCCGATGTCAGCATCAATGTTTATCTTTAATACTAATTTCACATATACATACTTTCAAAGTGTAATACACAATGTAACAAATGGCACTTACAAGTTCTGATGAGTGATCAATGACACAGGTATCGAGCAATTTAATTAGTTAGTGATAGTTTAAAATGTATATTTGAATCAGATTGTCTGATGTCATAAATCATTTGATTATGCATATTCCAATCAAAAGTGGTTGAAAAATTTGCTAGTGTCTGGGTTGTTTAGGAGTTTGCGTCAAAATTGGTACGAAGTGGAGAGTGGGACTTGTATTACATGGCTTAAACATGGTGCGCATAGATTTCTCACAAAAAATAAAAAGGAAGTTAGCTATATTATGTTGTGTATTTATTTCATTTTTATCTCTATATCTATTAGTGCAACAAGTTTGGGACAAAGATTTTCAACACATTTTTAGAAATATTGTCCCCTTGCTTTGTAATCAACAGCAACTTTGTTCCACAGCACCAATCACAAGGAGAAAATCTTTAGTCTTTAGTCTTTAAAGCATGTATTATTCCTTTAGCTTATACAAAGCATAGGTACACAGCAGCAAACGCAAAGTTACGGGCTATCAACCCTTAATCATGCTTGATTAGCATGATTAAGGGTTGATAGCCCGAAACGTTGCGTTTGCTGCTGTGTGCCTATGCTTTGTATAAGCTAAAGGATTAATAAATGCTTTAAAGATTAAAGATTTTCTTCTCGTGATTGGTGCAGTGGAACATAGTTGCTGTTGATTTATTGAGAGGTGTTTGCAGTGGCCCTCTACCACTTGCATCAGGTGTGTGCTGTTTGTCAAATCTGAACTCTTGCTTTGTAATGAGAGACAAATTTGTAGCATAATCCATAAGTAGTAATGTATTTTTAATTTTTTCCCCTATATCTACTAGTGCACCAAATGTGGAGCAATAATATTGTTTGATTTAGAAAGGGTATATAATTTTAATAGAGTTTCTAACTTACTTTTATTATGTAATATACTTCATTCTCTTGCAGCATCGAACATAAGCTTTCTGTGTTTTCAGACTCCCATTGATTTTTATGGCATCTGCGGCCTCAAGGGTGGCGGATTAAAAACTTGGTACGCTGCGTTGGAATACAGGCGAGCATACCCGTTAAATGTTTGATAAATTTGGAAAAGGGTCAAATAGAGTTGAATCTGAATTTGAATCATCTGAAATGACGCAAGCATCGATCTGCGTCGGATGGAGATTGCGGGAGCGTATATTACATCACAAATTTCAACATTTGCCAATCTTGATGCTTTGATAACTACGCGACAAATATGACATGGGATTCAAGCGTATTTTCAGTTGATGCTTTGATAAATATGCAGCTAAGTCTCAAGACGTGCTAATTTTCTAGCACTGTTTGAGTTGCTCTCAAGAACAACACATAACTTATAACATTGTCAGTTAATTCTGTTTTACCATGGACTTGTTATATCAGATTGCATGAAGTATGGGTCCGCAATATTGATAGGGCACCATGCACTATCAATAGTTCTGCATTTGTAATTAAGGCCATTATGGGGAATAACATTTAAGTTTAATGTTCGTTTAATGTATTTGTGAAAGATATTTTGTTGCGCGCTCAGCACATTTGCATTCTGAAAGAGTTACGGCTTAGGAATCCTGGTGTAAATATGAGCCCATACTGTGCTTGCGTGAAGGGTTCCCAGTGTACAGCATGCTTCTCTATGGGGTGGCTTGACAAGCTTTAACAGTTTGAGTGACAGCTTAGTGCTGGTTCTGACATTGAGACTCATTCATGCCCATTGTCTTTGACATATTGATCTGCCCTAAAGTTGTTTGTGGAGTTGGGTGGAGAAGAAATGCTGTACAGCTATCAAAAATAATCCCCTGTGTTCACATTTGTTTCATTAATTACATTTATTGAATAGACATAAAGTTATGTGAATTAATGCAAATTCTTACTTACAGCAGCTTTTTTTATGAATTCTATGAAGTTACCTTAAAGGGATATTGAAGTTAAAATTAGTTTGTCTAAAACATGTTTCATTAAAGGGACATTTTTCCATCATGTATATGAAAGAGCAACAGTTAAACATATTTTTGCGTTTAAATGCTTAACGGGACAATTTACTCCGGCAGGAAGTTGATGAGAGTTCCTAGCTGAGTTCCTAGTTCCTATTCCCAGCACTAGGAGTTCCTAGCTGAGTTCCTAGTTCCTATTCCCAACACTAGGAGTTCCTAGCTGAGTTCCTAGTTCCTATTCCCAGCACTAGGAGTTCCAAGCTTAGTTCTTAGTTCCTATTCCCAGCACTAGGAGTTCCAAGCTGAGTTCTTAGTTCCTATTCCCAGCACTAGGAGTTCCTAGTTCCTATTCCCAGCACTAGGAGTTCATAGCTGAGTTCCTAGTTCCTATTCCCAGCACTAGGAGTTCCTAGTTCCTATTCCACTGGGAGCTTGATTTCTGCTAAAACATCTTGTTTACATATTCTTTATATACAGAATACTGAGGTAAACCACTAAGAATTAAAGGGAAGAAAAGTTTACAGCACAATGCCCCTTAAATGCATAACACTTTCATGCAATTCATCATTCATTTTCCAGATTTTTTCTTTATATGGTAATGCACTCCAGTCCCCCTGCTTCCTGAGAGACTGGAGTGCATTATGTGGAATTCAGAACTCTTTCCATCTTACATGCTTCTCAAGGATTCCTTAATCAGTGCAGGAGCCGTGCCCCTAATTACGCAAAGCAAAAGTGATGAAATAATCACAAAGGGGCATGTCTTTGGGATGCAAAACAAAGGAAATTTTTCTAGAAATAAATGCTTTTAAAAATGTATTTTACATAAAAAAATATATTAAAGCAGTGGTCAACCAGTGTATCATGAGTAGATCCAGGCAGAGGGAGAATGGCAGCAATCCTAACCTGAGAGAATCTGAAAATCCAGGATGGTTGGGAGGTAATATAACATTTATTGCGTGTTTAAATGTCACACTGATCTTAATAGCATTTGCCCCCTCCCTCTCGACACCAATGAACACCAATATTCAACCTCTCAATGCCTATAACAGACTAATGGGATTTATTAGCAAACCCAATGCATTAGGTCCTGGGTCTGTGTTTATATGTAGGGTTGGGATATTTATTATGCTAACAATTGCTCATTTGAAGTTTTATTTTTGTATATAAGAATATACTTATGTTCTAGTCAATAAGATGCCTTAAATATGCTCCTCTGGATGGCTAGTGATAAAATAAAGTCTTTTGTTCTTTATTTGAATGGGTTAGACAACCATCAAGTGGGCATTTTTGTGAGTTTTGGCGATTTATATAGTGCATGGAGGGAATAAGAGGAAAACCCATAATGTATGACTTGTTAGTCGTTGTTTTATGCTGGAGGACATCTGATGTATTATGGTGCTTAGAAAATGTATATTATATTGTGTCTCGCTTTCAGATTCTGCTCTTCATTTTTCAAGCTCCTCCTAGGTGGTTGCTCTCCTGATTGAGGGCTAATGTTAGGAGGTGACAGTTTGAAAAAACTATTATAATGTGCTGGGGAGGCTTTCATTTACATCTTTTAAACAGGTTTATCATGTCTATCAGTGAGCTCAGTTTCTGTGCTCTTTATTGACAGAGATGCACATTCTTCCAGGTCTCTACTGTGAATAAAATTTAAAGTTGAAATAAAATAATATTAATAATTTAATTAAAATTAAAGTATAATGATTAAAAATACATTTCTAGTGTCAAAAGAAAAAAACCTACCTAAGTAGGTAAAATAAATACCTTTAAGCATTATTAGAAAAATAATTTTGCTGTGATATAAGTATTTAAAAATTTACTTTTATTAATATAAATTATAAGAACAGATAGCTATGAAAGTTTGCTGCCCTGCAAAATATTAAAAACACTGCAATACTAGTCATGGAAGTATATCCAATTAAATTCAAACTTTATTTGTTGCTAATCGAGGTTACTGTGACTATATGCTCTTTTACATTAGTTCAAATATCTAACGTATTGTATTGTATCATTCACCAATTGTTACAGTCAACTTACAAGCTCGGATTAAAGGGCTACAGCTTTGTTGCAGATGGTACTGTTGAACAAATAAAATCGGGGCGAATAATATCGTGCAGGTTTGTATATATCACTGTTATAAATTACCCCAATTAATATTCTATCTTTCTCTGATCACAACAGCTTATAATAAATGTTAAAGGGACAGTCTAGGCCAAAATAAACTTTCATGATTCAGATAGAGCATTTAATTTTAAACAATTTTCCAATTTACTTTTATCACCAATTTTGCTTTGTTCTCTTGGTATTCTTAGCTGAAAGCTTAACCTAGGAGGTTCATATGCTAATTTCTTAGACCTTGAACCCCACCTCTTTCAGATTGCATTTTAACAGTTTTTCACCACTAGAGGGTGTTAGTTCATATATTTCATATAGATAACACTGTGCTTGTGCACGTGAAGTAATCTGGGAGCAGGCACTGATTGGCTAGACTGCAAGTCTGTCAAAAGAACTGAAAAAAGGGGCAGTTTGCAGAGGCTTAGATACAAGATAATCACAGAGGTTAAAAGTATATTATTATAACTGTGTTGGTTATGCAAAACTGGGAAATGGGTAATAAAGGGATTATCTATCTTTTAAAACAATAAAAATTCTGGTGTAGACTGTCCCTTTAAGACCTATAAATGCAAAATAATTAAGTTTAAATCAGAAGATATTACGCTAGAAAATATATTAGTCAATGATTACTAAAGAGCCTGAGCAGTATACCCTACAAATTCTGACTGCTGCCCTGGCTTTGCGCCAGGAATGCGGCAGTTAAAGTTATAATATGAAGTTGAATGTGATAAATATTATATCATTTGACCAGTAAAAAGCAGGTTAAAAAGTCCCCTTACAAATGTGTGTGGGTATTTTTGAAAGGTGCATGGAAGTCAAACAAACTTTTATGATTCAGATGCAGTGTATAATTGTTCTATTGCACTTCTTGGTTTAAAGTTGGCTCCTTTTCAAGAGGGCATACAGAACTAGGCTCAAGAGCATGCATGTGACTCGCACTATGGACTTGATTACAAGTGGAGCAATTGATAGTGCGGGAATCGATAACCAATGTTGCAGCTGAGTTTACTTGTACGCGTATTACAAGTTGAAAGTAAACACGTTCACTCAAGCGCAAACTAAATTAGCATGCATCAGGTTTCCGCAAGTGTAGACCTAGCTTAAAGTGTAAGAGTTAAAAAAAAAATGTGCAACAAACACTACATAATAATATTTTTAAAAAGTGTCACACTCATATCTAGACTATCTGATAAAAATTATTAATATTCCGCTAGATTTAGAGTTCTGCGGCCAAAGGGGTGCGTTAGCTACGCATGCTTTTTTTCTCCTGCACCTTTTAAATACCGCTGGTATTTAGAGTTCACAGAAGGGCTGCGTTAGGCTCCAAAAAGGGAGCGTATAGCATAATTTACCGCCACTGCAACTCTAAATACCAGCAGTGCTTACGGATGCGGCCAGCTTCAAAAACGTGCTCGTGCACGATTCCCCCATAGGAAACAATAGGGCAGTTTGAGCTGAAAAAAAACCTTACACCTGCAAAAAAGCAGGGTTCAGCTCCTAATGCAGCCCCATTGTTTCCTATGGGGAAACACTTCCTAAGTCTGCACCTAACACCCTAACATGTACCCCGAGTCTAAACACCCCTAACCTTACACTTATTAACCCCTAATCTGCCACCCCCGCTATCGCTGACCCCTGCATTATACTATTAACCCCTAATCTGCCGCTCCGTACACCGCCGCAACCTACGTTATCCCTATGTACCCCTAATCTGCTGCCCCTAACACCGCCAACCCCTATATTATATTTATTAACCCCTAATCTGCCGACCGGACCTCACCGCTACTATAATATAGTTATTATCCCCTAATCCACCTCACTCCCGCCTCAATAACCCTATAATAAATATTAACCCCTAATCTGCCCTCCCTAACATCACCGACACCTAACTTCAAGTATTAACCCCTAATCTGCCTACCGGACCTCACCGCTACTCTATTAAATTTATTAACCCCTAAAGCTAAGTCTAACCCTAACACTAACACCCCCCTAAGTTAAATATAATTTTTATCTAACGAAATAAATCTTATTAAATAAATTATTCCTATTTAAAGCTAAATACTTACCTGTAAAATAAACCCTAATATAGCTACAATATAAATAATAATCGCATATAGCATGATTAAGTGACAGTAGTCACGAAACGTCGCTCTTTCATTTGTCAATAAAGACACTTTTTTTAAGCAAGTTGTGCTGTGGACATTTTCGTGTTGTACATTGTTCCAGTGGAATTTGGCAGATTTCCACAGTCATCACGAGCACTCTACTTCCCAGGCAGCTGTTCTACATGTTGTTGAGGAACAGCCAATAGAATGCGAGCTCAATCTGATTGGCTGATTTTATCAGCCAATCAGAATTTTCCTACCTTAATTCCGATTGGCTGATCAAATCCTATCAGCCAATCGGAATTCGAGGGACGCCATCTTGGATGACGTCATTTAAAGGAACCGTCATTTGGCGAGTAGGCGTCGGTAGAAGAGGATGGATCCGCGTTGGCTGGAAGAAGATGGCTCCGCTCCGCTCCAGATGGATGAAGATAGAAGATGCCGCTTGGATGAAGATGTCTACCGGTCTGGATGTCCTCTTCTGCCCGGATAGGATGAAGACTTCTGCCGCTCCGGATGTCTTCTTTTGGTCCATCGGTGCCCGGTTGGGTTAAACTACTCAAGGTAGGGAGATCTTCAGGGGCTTAGGGTTAGGCTTATTTAAGGGGGGTTTGGGTTAGATTAGGGGTATGTGGGTGGTGGGTTGTAATGTTGGGGGGGTATTGTATGTTTTTTTTTACAGGCAAAAGAGCTGAATTCTTTGGGGCATGCCCCGCAAAAGGCCCTTTTAAGGGCTGGTAAGGTAAAAGAGCTTTTCTATTTTTATTTTAGAATAAGGTAGGGCATTTTTTTATTTTGGAGGGCTTTGTTATTTTATTAGGGGCTTAGAGTAGGTGTAATTAGCTTAAAATTGTTGTAATCTTTTTCTAATGTTTGTAACTTATTTTTTTTATTTTTTGTAACTTAGTTCTTTTTTTATTTTTTGTACTTTAGTTAGTTTATTTAATTGTATTTATTTGTAGGTATTTTATGTAATTAATTTATTGATAGTATAGTGTT